>NW_023639501.1:0-12077 GCF_015228065.2 Penaeus monodon
GATCTTCCGCCCCATCTGTGCCTGTTGAACCTCGACGTTCGGAACGTATCACATCGAAGTCCGTTCCAGACTCCCGCTAGTGAACGTAAAGGGGGTAGGGAGATGTGGGTTGTGATAATGAAGTGAGTTGTGATACTTATGTGAGTTGTGGGCGCCATATTGTGATGCCGCCATGTACAGGATATGATGACAATATTGTCGTACCTGTGTTGTGATAATTATATGATTATATTATATATATACTGCCTTTTGTGTGATATGTTACACCATGTGAAATGTAGATTATGTTTAGCTTATATTGCTGTGTAGCATATCGCCTATGTAAAAGAATGAGATTCTCTGTACAATTTATAGAGTACAATATTTTATTTTGTGTCTGTAGTCACACGTCTGGCAGTAGCGCTCTCGGGCATGGCCGATGCGTGGCGCACGGGACTGTGAAGAGCTCCCTTTTCATTTTGTCAGAGCTGATCTACAATGAACCTACTTTAATTTTAATTGGTGTGTTCTTCTCCCTCAAGCATCATAGAGAAACACCAAACAAACAGATATACGAACACAACACAGTGAGTATACAAACAGTTATGGGTGGTGGTAAGTGGGGAGAGGGAGGGAGGGATGGTGAGGGAGGGAAGGAGGGAGAGGGAGGGAGAGGGAGAGGGAGGGAAGGAGGGAAAGGGAGGGAGAGGGAGAGGGAGGGAAGGAGGGAAAGGGAGGGAGACGGATGGAAATTACGGTGGTGATAAGTGGGGAGAGGGAGAGGGCAGGAGGGAGTGGGAAGGAGAGGGAGAGGAAGGGAGAGGGAGGGAGAGGGTGAGGGAAGGAGAGGGAGAGGAAGGGAGAGGGTGAGAGAAGGAGAGAGGGAGAAGGAAGGAGAGGGAGGTAAGGAGGGAGAGGGATAGGGAGGGAGAAGGAAGAAGAGAGAAGTCTTTAAAAACTTAAAGACTTTTAAAAAATCATATTTTTAAATTTATTTTTTTAAAATATTCGCAACACACGGCCACCCACATACCCGAAAAGAACAAACACATTCACATACCTCTCAAAAAGAAAAACATAAAAAAAAGAAAACTTTTTTAAAAACTCAAACCGCTTCAAAAACTATTAAAAAAAAAATCCTTACTCTATGAAAAACTAAGAAACTCACTTCTAAAACCAAAAAAAAAGCCTCAAAACTCTAGGGAAAAAAAACTCAGAAAACCCACTTTGGTGACAGACGGCCATCCACTGGCCACCTCCCTCTCAAAATCTCTCAGGACCCTTAAAAACTCAAAAACTCTCGAAAAACTCTTTAAAACTCTCAGAACCTCCACCTTGGCGACAGACGGCCACCCACTGGCCACCTCCCTCGGCCCTCTCTCTCTCTCAAAACCCCTCGAAACTCTTGAGAAATCCCCCAAAACTCTTGAAAAAAACGTCAAACCCTTTGAAAACTCTTTAAATATACCTGAAAACTCTTGAAAATACCTCAGAACTCTTGAAAATACCTTAAAACTCTTGAAAAAATGTCAAACCTTTGAAAAACTCAAACTCTCAGAAACCCCACCTTGGCGACAGACGGCCACCCACTGGCCACCTCCCTCTCTCAAAATCTCTCAAAACCCTTAAAAACTCTTGAAAAACTCTTTTAAAACTCTCAAACCCCACCTTGGCGACAGACGGCCACCCAATGGCCACCTCCCTCTCTCAAAATCGCTTAAAAAAACTCAAAAACTCTTGAAAAACTCTTTAAAAATCCCTTAAGACTCTCTCTCTGTCTTTCTCTCTCTTTCTCTCGCTCTCTTTCTCTTGCTCCTTTCTCTCTTTCTCTCGCTCCCTCTCTCTTTCTCTCGCTCCCTGTCTCACTCTTTCTTGCTTCCTCTCTCTCTCTCTTGCTCCCTCTCTCTCTCTCTCTCTCTTGCATCCTCTCCCTCTCTCTCTCCCTCTCCCTCCCTCCCTCCCTCCCTACCCCCCTCTCTGCCCCTTCCTCCCTCCTTCCCTCCCCCTCCCTCCCTCCCTCTCTCACCTTGCACCGGCGTGGTCACCGGCGTGGCCACCACCGGCTTCTCCTCTCCCTCCTCCGGCACCGGTTTGGCACACGAGAAGGCGCATCCGTTGTGGCAGCACTTCAGGTCGTTCTGGCACCCCGAGTCGTTCTGGCACTCGTCCTGGCACTCGGAGGGGATGGGACGAGCGCTGGGCGAGGGGCAACGACCAGGTTTGTTGACTGGAACGACCAGGGGGGGTTTATGGGTGGTGGTAAGTGGGGGGAGGGAGAGGGAAGGGGAGAGGGAAGGGGAGAGAGAGGGGGAGGGAGAGGGAGAGGGAGAGAAGGATGGAGAGGAGGGGAGAAGGAATGAGGTTATTGTGGGTTGTGATAATGAAATGAGTTGTGATACTTATGTGAGTTGTGGGCGCCATATTGTGATGCCGCCATGTACAGGATATGATGACAATATTGTCGTACCTGTGTTGTGATAATTATATGATTATATTATATATATACTGCCTTTTGTGTGATATGTTACACCATGTGAAATGTAGAAGATTATGTTTAGCTTATATTGCTGTGTAGCATATCGCCTATGTAAAAGAGTGAGATTCTCTGTACAATTTATAGAGTACAATATTTTATTTTGTGTCTGTAGTCACACGTCTGGCAGTAGCGCTCTCGGGCATGGCCGACGCGTGGCGCACGGGACTGTGAAGAGCTCCCTTTTCATTTTGTCAGAGCTGATCTACAATGAACCTACTTTAATTTTAATTGGTGTGTTCTTCTCCCTCAAGCATCATAGAGAAACACCAAACAAACAGATATACGAACACAACACAGTGAGTATACAAACATGGCGCAGTGATCCAGTTATTCAGTTCTGACGCCAGCCCTGTGGCCTGTCGCCTGCCCGTGCCTCCTCCACTCTCGTGGCCGCTCAGTAAATAACCCGCTCAGGAGTGATTTTCATTAGTGCAGTGAATTGTGGTGCTATAGTGAAGTGTAGTGTTGTGCTGTGGCTATTGTGTTTAGTGCAGTGCTATATTTAGCAGCATAAGGGAGCCGAATCGAAGCATATTGAAGATCGTAGGAGCGAGACATATCTCTGCGCTCTCTACGACGCTTCGTGAGCGACTGATTCTCTCGCGTCGCGGCTCGCCTACCCGCACGTGCCCGACGTGACGTCACGGCACTGCCACGCACACACACTCACTCCCCCACACTGCATGGTCGGAATTTCACCGGATTTTCGCCGAATTTGCTGTATTATCTTTACACCCTTACCACGGTACCATGGGTAAAGGAAAGAAACCGCAAGAGGCCAGTAAGAGCGACACTGAGAAACCAGACTCTAGCCTTGAAGAGTCTGAAGGAGCCAGTGCCAGCATCCCACCTCCCACAGATATTACTACATTGCTCCAGTGGATAATACAGTGGGATGAAAAGGAGGAAGCCCGTCGGAAGGAGGAAGCTGCCCGTTTTCAGGAGCTGATACTTCGCCTCACTCCCCAGCAGCCCGTAGATTCAACTGCGAGTTCGCCAGTGAGCAGTTCTGCTGCGTCGAATGCTTCTCACTCTCCGCCGACGTCGGAGGAGCTGCCTGCCGAAAATGCGCCGGACGAGCTGCCTACCGAAAATGCGCCGGAGGAGCTGCCTGCCGAAAATGCGCCGGACGAGCTGCCTACCGAAAATGCGCCGGACGAGCTGCCTGCCGAAAATGCGCCGGACGAGCTGCCTGCCGAAAATGCGCCGGACGAGCTGCCTGCCGCAAATGCGCCAGAGGAGCTGCCGTCCGAGGACACCCTGGAGGAGCTGCCTGCCGAGGACTTGCCGGAGGAGCTGCTTGCCGAGGACACGCCGGAGGAGCCGCCTTCCGAGGACTTGCCGGAGGAGTTGCCTGCCGAGGAGACCCCGGATAAGCTGTCTGCCGAGGAGACCCCGGAGAAGCTACCGGGAGTAGAGGGACTGATGGAGGAGCGACAGCGCACCAAGTCCGACAGAAGGCAGGACCGTGATCGCCGGAAGAGTGCGGGTGACGGAAGGGAAGGTCCTGGGGCCACACTACCGCTAGAAGTAGGACCACGGAGCCTCGTTGCAGGCATCTCGCAGTTGTGGTTCTCTGATGATATTCTCCACTGGGTGTGCCAGTTCACCTGCGCACCGATGGCGGACATCACTTCCAGCGGGGGGTTTTCTATTTTCCTTCAGCGATGGGGAGTGCGTCATGTCACGTCAAGCTCCCATTACCCACAGTCCAATGGGCATGCAGAGGCTGCTGTGAAGAAAGTCAAGTATCTGATCATGAAGACAGCACCCAACGGGAATATTGACTGTGAGGAGTTCAACAGAGGCTTACTAGAATTGAGTAACGCCCCAAATTTCACTGGTCGTTCTCCTGCTTAAGTTCTGTTTGGTATGCCCCTTCGCTCCTGTGTGCCTGCCCACTCTAGTGCCTTCATGAAGGAGTGGCAGACCAAGGCTGAAGACTGCGACCGTCGTGCTGCAGTACGTGCCAAGGACGTGAAGACCCGCTATGACACTCGTGCCCACACACTTTCCAAGTTAGAAGTTGGGGCGCATGTGCGAATCCAGGATCCCACATCCAAGCATTGGGATAAGGTTGGCACTGTCATGGGTATTGGCAAATCTCGTAATTATCACATCAGGCTTCCAAGTGGCCGTATACTGTGGCGCAATCGACGCTTCTTGTGCCCTAAACAGCTCATGATTGGACACTCAACTGATTTGGAAGAACAGATGTCAGATGATGCACCTGGATCTTCCGCCCCATCTGTGCCTGTTGAACCTCGACGTTCGGAACGTATCACATCGAAGTCCGTTCAAGACTCCCGCTAGTGAACGTAAAGGGGGGAGGGAGATGTGGGTTGTGATAATGAAGTGAGTTGTGATACTTATGTGAGTTGTGGGCGCCATATTGTGATGCCGCCATGTACAGGATATGATGACAATATTGTCGTACCTGTGTTGTGATAATTATATGATTATATTATATATATACTGCCTTTTGTGTGATATGTTACACCATGTGAAATGTAAAAGATTATGTTTAGCTTATATTGCTGTGTAGCATATCGCCTATGTAAAAGAGTGAGATTCTCTGTACAATTTATAGAGTACAATATTTTATTTTGTGTCTGTAGTCACACGTCTGGCAGTAGCGCTCTCGGGCATGGCCGACGCGTGGCGCACGGGACTGTGAAGAGCTCCCTTTTCATTTTGTCAGAGCTGATCTACAATGAACCTACTTTAATTTTAATTGGTGTGTTCTTCTCCCTCAAGCATCATAGAGAAACACCAAACAAACAGATATACGAACACAACACAGTGAGTATACAAACAGTTATGGGTGGTGGTAAGTGGGGAGAGGGAGGGAGGGATGGTGAGGGAGGGAAGGAGGGAGAGGGAGGGAGAGGGAGAGGGGGGAAGAAGAGGGAGAGAGGGAGAGGGAGAGGGAAGGGAGGGAGAGGGGGGAGAGGGAGAGGGAAGGAGGGAGGGGGAGGGAGAAAGGGAGAGAGGGAGAGGGAAGGAAAGGGAAAGGGAGGTTAAGGGAGAGGGGGAGAGAAGGAAGGAGAGGGAGGTAAGGAGGGAGAGGGATAGGGAGGGAGAAGGAAGATGAGAGAAGTCTTTAAAAACTTAAAGACTTTTAAAAAATTATATTTTTAAATTTATTTTTTAAAAATTGTCGCAACACACGGCCACCCACATACCCGAAAAGAACAAACACATTCACATACCTCTCAAAAAGAAAAACATAAAAAAAAAGAAAACTTTTTTAAAAACTCAAACCGCTTCAAAAACTATTTAAAAAAAAAATCCTTACTCTATGAAAAACTAAGAAACTCACTTCTAAAACCAAAAAAAAAGCCTCAAAACTCTAGGGAAAAAAAACTCAGAAAACCCACTTTGGTGACAGACGGCCATCCACTGGCCACCTCCCTCTCAAAATCTCTCAGGACCCTTAAAAACTCAAAAACTCTCGAAAAACTCTCAAAACCCCTCGAAACTCTTGAGAAATCCCCCAAAACTCTTGAAAAAAACGTCAAACCCTTTGAAAACTCTTTAAATATACCTGAAAACTCTTGAAAATACCTTAGAACTCTTGAAAATACCTTAAAACTCTTGAAAAAATGTCAAACCTTTGAAAAACTCAAACTCTCAGAAGCCCCACCTTGGCGACAGCCGGCCACCCACTGGCCACCTCCCTCTCTCAAAATCTCTCAAAAAAACTCAAAAACTCTTGAAAAACTCTTTAAAAATCCCTTAAGACTCTCTCTCTGTCTTTCTCTCTCTTTCTCTCGCTCTCTTTCTCTTGCTCCTTTCTCTCTTTCTCTCGCTCCCTCTCTCTCTCTCTTCTTTCTCTCGCTCCCTGTCTCACTCTTTTTTGCTTCCTCTCTCTCTCTCTTGCTCCTCTCTCTCTCTCTCTCTTGCATCCTCTCCCTCTCTCTCTCCCTCTCCCTCCCTCCCTCCCTCCCTGCCCCCCTCTCTGCCCCTTCCTCCCTCCTTCCCTCCCCCTCCCTCCCTCCCACTCTCACCTGCACCGGCGTGGTCACCGGCGTGGCCACCACACGGCTTCTCCTCCCCTCCTCCGGCACCGGTTTGGCACACGAGAAGGCGCATCCGTTGTGGCAGCACTTCAGGTCGTTCTGGCACCCCGAGTCGTTCTGGCACTCGTCCTGGCACTCGGAGGGGATGGGACGAGCGCTGGGCGAGGGGCAACGACCAGGTTTGTTGACTGGAACGACCAGGGGGGGTTTATGGGTGGTGGTAAGTGGGGAGAGGGAGGGAGGGATGGTGAGGGAGGGAAGGAGGGAGAGGGAGGGAGAGGGAGAGGGAGGGAAGGAGGGAAAGGGAGGGAGAGGGAGAGGGAGGGAAGGAGGGAAAGGGAGGGAGACGGATGGAAATTACGGTGGTGATAAGTGGGGAGAGGGAGAGGGCAGGAGGGAGTGGGAAGGAGAAAGGGAGAGAGGGAGAGGGAAGGAAAGGGAAAGGGAGGTTAAGGGAGAGGGGGAGAGAGGGAAGGAGGGAGAAGGAAGGAGAGGGAAGGAGAGGGAGGTAAGGAGGGAGAGGGATAGGGAGGGAGAAGGAAGATGAGAGAAGTCTTTAAAAACTTAAAGACTTTTAAAAAATTATATTTTTAAATTTATTTTTTAAAAATTGTCGCAACACACGGCCACCCACATACCCGAAAAGAACAAACACATTCACATACCTTCAAAAAGAAAAAACATAAAAAAAAAAAACTTTTTTAAAAACTCAAACCGCTTCAAAAACTATTAAAAAAAAATCCTTACTCTATGAAAAACTAAGAAACTCACTTCTAAAACCAAAAAAAAAGCCTCAAAACTCTAGGGAAAAAAAACTCAGAAAACCCACTTTGGTGACAGACGGCCATCCACTGGCCACCTCCCTCTCAAAATCTCTCAGGACCCTTAAAAACTCAAAAACTCTCGAAAAACTCTTTAAAACTCTCAGAACCTCCACCTTGGCGACAGACGGCCACCCACTGGCCACCTCCCTCGGCCCTCTCTCTCTCTCAAAACCCCTCGAAACTCTTGAGAAATCCCCCAAAACTCTTGAAAAAAACGTCAAACCCTTTGAAAACTCTTTAAATATACCTGAAAACTCTTGAAAATACCTCAGAACTCTTGAAAATACCTTAAAACTCTTGAAAAAATGTCAAACCTTTGAAAAACTCAAACTCTCAGAAGCCCCACCTTGGCGACAGACGGCCACCCACTGGCCACCTCCCTCTCTCAAAATCTCTCAAAACCCTTAAAGACTCTTGAAAAACTCTTAAAACTCTCAAACCCCACCTTGGCGACAGACGGCCACCCAATGGCCACCTCCCTCTCTCAAAATCGCTTAAAAAAACTCAAAAACTCTTGAAAAACTCTTTAAAAATCCCTTAAGACTCTCTCTCTGTCTTTCTCTCTCTTTCTCTCGCTCTCTTTCTCTTGCTCCTTTCTCTCTTTCTCTCGCTCCCTCTCTCTCTCTCTCTCTTGCATCCTCTCCCTCTCTCTCTCCCTCTCCCTCCCTCCCTCCCTCCCTGCCCCCCTCTCTGCCCCTTCCTCCCTCCTTCCCTCCCCCTCCCTCCCTCCCTCTCTCACCTTGCACCGGCGTGGTCACCGGCGTGGCCACCACCGGCTTCTCCTCTCCCTCCTCCGGCACCGGTTTGGCACACGAGAAGGCGCATCCGTTGTGGCAGCACTTCAGGTCGTTCTGGCACCCCGAGTCGTTCTGGCACTCGTCCTGGCACTCGGAGGGGATGGGACGAGCGCTGGGCGAGGGGCAACGACCAGGTTTGTTGACTGGAACGACCAGGGGGGGTTTTTGGGTGGTGGTAAGTGGGGAGAGGGAGGGAGGGATGGTGAGGGAGGGAAGGAGGGAGAGGGAGGGAGAGGGAGAGGGAGGGAAGGAGGGAAAGGGAGAGAGAGGGAGAGGGAGGGAAGGAGGGAAAGGGAGAGAGAGGGAGAGGGAGGGAAGGAGGGAAAGGGAGGGAGACGGATGGAAATTACGGTGGTGATAAGTGGGGAGAGGGAGAGGGAGGGAGAGGGAAGGATGGTGAGGAGGGGAGAGGGAAGATGGTTATGGGAGATAAGTGATAGTGGGAAGAGGGAGAGGGAATGAGGGAGAGAGGGAAGGAGGGGAAGGGAGAACTCTTGAAAAACTCTTTAAAAATCCCTTAAGACTCCTAAAAATCTCAGAAGCCCCACCTTGGCGACAGACGGCCACCCACTGGCCACCTCCCTCTATCAAAATCTCTCAGAACCCTTAAAAACTCTTGAAAAAACGTTCATCTTTTGAAAAAAAATCTCAGAAAACTCTCAGAAGCCTCACCTTGGCGACAGACGGCCACCCACTGGCCACCTCCCTTGGCCCTCTCTCTCTCAACACTCTTGAAAAATTCCCCAAAACTCTTAAAACTCTTGAAAAATACTCAAAAACTCTTGAAAAACTGTTTTAAAACTCTCAAACCCCACCTTGGCGACAGACGGCCACCCACTGGCCACTTTCCTTGGTCCTGAGGAAGTCCGCGTCGGCGTCGGAGCTCAGGTCGACGGCGCACTGCGTGGCCTCGGGGCACCGATGCCTCTCGCAGGGGTCGTGGCAGGAGCAGACGTGGCACCCGCGGCCGTCCAGCGACTTCTGCAGGCCGTAGGGGCACTGGGGAGGGTAATTATAAGGTAATTAGAGGGTAATTAGTGAGTTGATTAGTAATTAGAAGTAATTAGGGGCACTGGGGAGGGTAATTAGTAATTAGGGGATAATTAGCGAGTTAATTATTAGAGGCAATTAGGGGCACTAGGAAGGGTAATTAGTAATTAGAGGTAAATAGGAGGTAATTAGTCAGGGACGTAATTAGGGGCACTTGCGAGTATAATTAGGGGGTAAATAGTAATTACGGAGGTAATTAGCGAGTTAATTCGTAATTAGGGAGTGATTAGGGGTATCTGTTAATTACGTGTAATTAGGAGGTATTTAGGAGGCAATTATGAAGTAATTAGGGAGGTAATTTAGTGAGTTAATTAGTAAATAGTAATTAGGGAGGTGATTAGGGGTTAATTAGGGGCAATAACTGATAACGTCTACACCAATAACATTTATAAAAAGAAAAATAAGACTAATAATAATAGCAATGATAACAGCAATAGCAATAATAAAAATAAGAACAATAATAATTGAATAATAATTAAATAATAATAATAATTAAATAATAATAATAATTAAATAATGATTAAATAATAATTAAATTATAATAATAATTAAATAATTAATTATAAAAACTGCAATAATAATAACAATAATAAAAATGATAAAAGATAATAACAACAATAATAAGAATGATAAAGAAAAAAATAAAGATATTGATAGAGAAATTAACAAAAATATAATAATAATAATAAAAATAACTAAAAAATACATGATAACAAGAATAATAACAAAAATAAAAATAAAAAATATAGTAACAAGAATAATAACAAAAAAAAAGAACAATAGGAAAAAATAACAATAACAAGAATAAAAAAAAAATTAACAAGAACGAACAAGAACAAAAAATAACCAGAAATACACCAAAAATCACAAAAAAGAACAAGAACAAAAAAAAAAATAATAAAAAAATAACAAGAACAAAAAATAACAAAAAAAAATAATAACAAAAACAAGAACAAAAAATAACAAAAAAAATAACAAGAACAACTCAGTAATTAGGGAGGTGATTAGGGGCAATAACAATAATAACAATAATAACAATAATAGTCATTAAAATAACACTAACTATAACAACTGCAATAACAATAATAGCAATAATAATAACTAATAAAAATTATAAAAATAATAATAATAACAATAATAATAAAAAATAAATATATATATAAAGATGTTGATAATGAAATTTATAAAATAATAATAATAATAATAAAAATATTAATAATAAAAATAATACAAAAATAATAAAAATGATAAAAATAACAATGATAAAAATAATGAAAATAACAAAAATGATAAGAATAATAACGACAGGAATAATAACAATAAAAACAAGAATGAATAATAACAACAAAAATAAAAATAACAAGACAAGAACAAGAATAACAAGAACAAGAATAACAAGAACAAGAATAACAAGAACAAGAACAAGAGCAAGAATAACTAGAACAAGAATAACAAGAACAAGAATAACAAGAACAAGAATAACAGGAATAAGAATAACAGGAACAAGAATAAAAGAACAAGAAAATCAGAACAAGAATAACAAGAACAAGAACAGGAATAACAAGAACAAGAATAACAAGAACAAGAATAACAAGAACAAGAATAACAAGAACAAGAGCAAGAATAACTAGAACAAGAATAATCAGAACAAGAATAACAAGAACAAGAACAGGAATAACAAGAACAAGAATAACAAGAACAAGAACAGGAATAACAAGAAGAACAACAAGAACAAGAACAAGAATAACAAGAACAAGAATAACAAGAACAAGAATAACAAGAACAAGAATAACAAAAGAATAACAAGAACAAGAACAAGAATAACAAGAACAAGAACAAGAATAATAAGAACAAGAATAATAAGAACAAGAATAATAAGAACAAGAATAACAAGAACAAGAATAACAAGAACAAGAATAACAAGAACAAGAACAAGAATAACAAGAGCAAGAATAATCAATAAGAACAAGAACAAGAATAACAAGAACAAGAATAACAAGAACAAGAATAACAAGAACAAGAATAACAAGAACAAGAATAACAAGAACAAGAATAACAAGAACAAGAACAAAAATAACAAGAACAAGAATAATAAGAACAAGAATAATAAGAACAAGAACAAGAATAACAAGAACAAGAATAACAAGAACAAGAATAACAAGAACAAGAATAACAAGAACAAGAATAACAAGAACAAGAACAAGAATAACAAGAACAAGAAAAAAGAACAAGAATAACAAGAACAAGAACAAGAAAACAAGAACAAGAACAACAAGAACAAGAACAAGAACAACAAGAACAAGAACAAGAATAACAAGAACAAGAATAACAAGAACAAGAATAACAAGAACAAGAACAAGAATAACAAGAACAAGAATAATCAGAACAAGAATAACAAGAACAAGAACAGGAATAACAAGAAGAAGAACAACAAGAACAAGAACAAGAATAACAAGAACAAGAATAACAGGAAGAAGAACAAGAATAACAAGAACAAGAATAACAAGAACAAGAATAACAAGAACAAGAATAACAAGAACAAGAATTACAAGAACAAGAATTACAAGAACAAGAATTACAAGAACAAGAACAAGAATAACAAGAACAAGAATAACAAGAACAAGAATAACAAGAACAAGAATAACAAGAACAGGAATAACAAGAACAAGAACAAGAATAACAAGAACAAAAAAATAAAGAAAAGAAACAAAAAACAAGAACAAGAAACAGAATAACAAGAACAAGACAAGATAAAAGAACAAGACAAGAATAAAAGAAAAAAGAATAACAAGAACAAGAATAACAAGAACAAGAATAGCAAGAACAACTCACGGTGAGCAGCTGGCACTCGACTCGCTGCGCCTGGCAG
>NW_023639502.1:0-12071 GCF_015228065.2 Penaeus monodon
ATTTGTTATTACTATTATTATTGTTGTGGTTAATAGTATTATTGCAAAAAATTTTACTATAACTCCAATAATTGCAATATAATGATAACAATTGCAATAATGATGATAATAATTGCAATAATGATGATAATATGATGATAATGATGATAAAGATAATAATAAGTATATAACGATAATAATGATATATATATAATTATTATAAAATCGTTAATTGTGTCATTATATTTAATTATATTATAATGTTGTGGTTAATAGTATTATTGCAAAAAATTTACAAACTCCAATAATTGCAATAATATGCAAAATTGCAATTTTATGATGATTAATTGCAAAATGATTGATAATGAATGATAATGATAATGATGATAATGATAAATGATGATGATAAAGAAATAATGATAATCTGATAATGATGATGATAATAAAAGGAATTGTGTCATATATAATATAAAAAGTATAATAAAAACATTCCCAAAAGTCGAAAAGGGCAAAATCTAGCGAAATATAGCCTTTTGAGAGATACTCCAAAATGACGTTTTTTACGATATTATTGGTATTTCGCCAATTATATGGGTAATATGAATATATTACCAGAATTTTGTATCATAACAATAATGATGATAAAAGTTAGAATAAAGAAAATTTTGATAACATTTGAATATTATTAAAATTATATTATTATTATATTATATTATTATTAATTATTATATTATATTATTATTATTATTATTATTACTATTTATTAATTATTGTACTTGCAAAAAATCTATTATTACTGTAAAATAACAATAATAATAATATTGATAATAAGGACAATAATTAATAATGTGTATAATAATATGTTATAGTATTATTATGTTATCATATCATTATATTATTTGTACTGTAGTATAATTGCAAAATAATTATTATAACAGTAATAATTACAGTAAACGATTAATTAAGTATAATATATAAATAATTATTATAAAAAGTTATATGTTATTATATTGTTAATTACTATTATATGTGTGCTTTTAGTATATTGAAAAATTATTACTATAACTTTCAATAATTGCCAATATAATGAAACAATTTATAATGATGATTATAATTGTATTAGATAAATGAATGATGATAAAGAGATAAATGATGATAATGATTAATGATGATAAACGATAATAATGATGATATCATTGATAATGTATTATAATACAGGAATTGTGTCCATATATAATATAAAAAGGTATAAGAATAAACATTCCCAAAAGCGAAAAAGCGGCTAAATCTAGCGAAATATAGCTTTGAGAGTATACTCCAAAATGACGTTGTTTCAATTTCTTTGGTGATTTCGGCAATTATTAGGGTAATAATGATAATAATTACCAGAATGTATTAATCATAAAATAATGATGATAAAAGTAGAATTAAAAAAGAATATATTGATAATAATAATTTGATATTATTAAAATTATTATTATTATTATTATTTTATATTTATTATTGTTATTATTTATTATTAATTAATATTATATATTATAATCTATATAGTATCATGCCAAAAAATCTATTAATCTGATAATAACAATAATAATGATAAGATAGGATAATAATATAATGTAGTGGTTATAATATTGTATTTGATATTATTGTTATTATTATCATTATATTTGTACTGTATATAATTGCAAAAAAATTATATAGCAGTAATAATTACAGTAATAACGATATAATAGATAGTATAAATAATTATTATAAAATCGTTATTATTGTTTTATTATTGTTATTACATTATATGTTGTGGTTATAGTTATTGCAAAAATATATATATAACTCCAATAATTGCAATAATAATGATAACAATTGCAATAATGATAATAATAATTGCAATAATGATGATAATATGATAATGATGATAATTTAGATGATAACGATTTTAATGATGATAATCATGATAATGATGATGATAATAACAGGGAAAATTTGTCCATATTAATATAAAAAAAGGGGGTAAGAAAAACATTCCCCCAAAAACGAAAAAAGCGGAAAAAACTAGCGAAAATAGCCTTGTGAGAGGGTTTTCTCCAAATGACGTTTTTTTTATTTCTTTGGGGATTTCGGCAATTATTAGGGTAATTTAAAGATAATTTAATTTCCAGGGAAATTTTATTAATATAACAATAAAGATGATAAAATGAGAATAAAAAAGAATTTTGATAAAAATTTGGAAAATTTTTTAAAAAAATTTTTATTTTTATTATTAAAATTATTATTTTTTTAAATTTTTAATTATTTTATTAATTTTATTATCCCTTTAAATTTTTAGTATCATTGCCAAAAAACAATTATACTGAATAAAACAATAATAATAATAAGTTAAAATAATAAAAATAAAAATGCTAGGGTTTTAATATTTTTATTAGTATTTTTATTTTTATTATATCATTTTTATTTTTTGTTTTTGGTAGTATAATTGCAAAAATAATTATTTAAAAAGTAATAATTACAGTAATAACGATCCAATTAAGATAATGTATAAATAATTTTTTAAAATCGTTATTTGTTTTTATTTTTGTTTTATATTATTATTGTTGTGGGATTTGTATTATTGCAAAAAATATTAAAATAAAATCCAATAATTGCAAAAAAATGATAACAATTTCAATAATGATGATAATAATTTTCAATAATGGGTGAAATGATGTGATAATGGGTGAAAAATGTGTAATTTTGATGATAACCCCCAAAAAAATGATGATAATCATGAAATGATGAGATGATAACAGGAATTGGTCCATATTAATATAAAAAAAAATATAAGAAAAAAATTTCCCAAAAATCGAAAAAGCGGGAAAAAACTAGCGAAAAATAGCCTTTTTAGGGGTATCCCCCCAAAAAGGGCGGTTTTTTTATTTCTTGGTGATTTTTGGAATTATTAGGGTAAAAAATTTATAAAAATTACCAGGGAATTTTATTAAAACATAAACCCCAAAAATGATGAAAAAATGAGAATAAAAAGGGGAAATTTTATAACATTTAATATTATTTTAAAATTATTATTTTTTATTATTATTATTTTTTATTTTTATTTTTATTATTATTTTATATTATTATTTTTATTTTCTATTATTATTATTATTTATTTTTTTCTTATTTATTATTTCCTAATTATTAGTATCATTTTCCAAAAAAAACATTATATCTGTAAAAATAAAAAATAATAATAATTAAAATATAATTTTAATAAAAATAATGCTAGTGGTTATAATATGTTAAAAGTAATTTTTATTGTTATTTTTATCATTTTTATTATTTTTCCCGGTTTGGTTTAATTTCAAAAAAAAAAATTAAATTTTAAAGAATAATTTTCGTAAAAAACGATATAATTAAGATAATGGGTATAAATAATTATTTTTAAAATCGTTTTATTTTTATTATTATTGGTTTTTACTTTATTATTGTTTTGGTTATTAGTATTAAATTTCAAAAATATTAAAATAACTCCCCAAAAATTGCAATAAAAATGATAAAAAATTGCAAAAATGATGATAATAATTGCAATAATGATTTATAAAGATGATGATAATGATGAAATGAGATATGATGATGATAACGAAATAATGATGATTTAAACAGATAAAGATGATGATAATAACAGGAATTGTGTCCCCTATATAAATAAAAAAAAGGGATAAGAAAAAAAATTCCCAAAAAACGAAAAAAGCGGCAAAATCTAGCGAAAAAATAGCCTTTTGAGAGTATACTCCAAAAAAGACGTTTTTTTTGAATTCTTTGGTGATTTCGGGGAATTATTAGGGGAAAATGATAATAATTACAAGAATTGTATTAAAACATAAAAAATAATGATGATTAAAAAAGGGGAAATTAAAAAATTTAAATTTTTATAACATTTGTATTTTCAAAAAAATTTTTATTATTTTTATTATTATTATTATTATTATTATTATTATTAAATTTTTATTTATTATTTTATTATTATTATTTTTCTATTATCTTAATTTTTAAATATCATTTCCAAAAAAAACTATTAATCTTTAATAAAACAATAATAATAGGGAAGTATAAGTTAATAATAAAAATTATAGTGGTTAAAAATATTGTTATTTGTATTAAATTTTTGTTATTTAATTTTATTATTTTTATTTGTACGGGGAGTATAATGCAAAAAAAATTATTATAACAGTAAAATTACGTAAAACGAACTAATTAAATAATTTATTAAATAAAATTTTTATAAAATCGTTTTATTGTTTTTATTATTGTTATTTAAAATTATATTGTTGTGGGGATTTGGGTTTTTGCAAAAATATATACTATAACTCCAAAAAATTTCAAAATAATTTATAAAAAATTGCAATAATGATGATAATAAATTTCAAAAAATGAGATAATGATGATGATAATGATTTATAATGGGTGAATTTAAAGAGAAAAATGATTTATGATAACGATAAAATGATGATAATCATGATAATGATGATGATAAAACAGGGGTTGTGTCCTATATAAAAATTTAAAAAAAGGGATAAGAAAAAAAAATTTTTAAAAACGGAAAAAACGGGGGGGGAAAAAAACTAGCGAAAAAGCCTTTTTAGGGGTATACTCCCCAAAAAGACCCTTTTTTCGATTTTTTTGGGTGAGATCGGCAATTATTAGGGTAAAAGGGTAAAATTACCAAAAATTGTATTAAACATAACAATAATGATGATAAAAATGAGAATAAAGAGGGAATTTGATAAAAAATTTGGAAAATTATTTTAAAAATTTTTATTTTTTATTATTATTATTATTAGATTATTTTTTTATTATTATTTTTATATTTTTTTATTTTTATTATTATTACATTATCTTAATTTTGAATCATTTCCCAAAAAAACTATTTTAAACGGGAAAAATAACAATAATAATAATAAGTTAAGGATAAAATAAAAATTTCTAGGGGTTATTTAAAATTGTTATTAGCATTATTTTGTTATAAAATTTTCAATTATTATTATTTGTACTGGGAGTATTAAATTTACAAAAAAAAATTATTATAAAAAGTAATAATTACAGTAATAACGATTTCTAATTAAGAAAAGATATAAAAAATTAATTTTTAAAAACGTTTTTTATAGTTATTATTTTTGGGTTTTTACTATTATTATTTTTGTGGTTATTTGTATTATTGAAAAAAATATACTAACTCCCAAAAATTTCAAAAATAATGATAAAAAATTTCAATTTAAAGATAATAATAATTGCAATTTAAAGATGATAATGTGATGATAAGGGTTTATAATGATGATGGGAAAAAGATTTAAAAATGATGATAATTTAGATTTAAAGATGATGATAATAACAGGAAATTTTGTCCATATATAATTTAAAAAAGGTATAAGAAAAAAAATTTCCCCAAAAATCGAAAAAGCGGGAAAAACTTTGGGAAAAAAGGCCCTTTTTTGATTTTTTTGGTTATTTTGGGGAAATTTTTAGGGGAAAATGATAATAAATTTTCAAGAATTGTGTTTAAACATAACAAAAAATGATGATAAAAGTGAGAATAAAGAGAATTTTATAACCCTTTGAAAATTATTTAAAAAATTTTTATTATTAAAAATATTATTAATTTTATTATTTTATTATTATTATTATTATTATTATCATTTTTTATTTATTTATTTTTTATTATTATTATTATTAATTTTTACTATTTTCTTAATTTTAGTATCATTGCCAAAAAAAATTTTTAAATCTGTAATAAAAACCCCCCCCCCAAAAATAATAATTTTAAGTATTTAAAAAAAAATGCTAGTGGTTATAATAGGGGGTTAGTATTTTTTATGTTATTTTTATCATTATTATTATTTTTTGGGGGGGTAGTATAATTGCAAAAATAATTATTATAAAAAGGAAAATTACAGTAATAACGATACTAATTTAAAATTTAAAGATATAAATAATATTATTTAAAAACGTTATTATTGGGATTTTTATTGTTATTTCTATTATTTTTTTGTGGTTATTTGTATTTTTGCAAAAATAATAACTATAAAAAAACCCCCCCCCCCAAAAATTTTTTTAATTTTCAATAATAAAGAAACCAAATTTAAAAATGATGATAATAAAGGAAAAATGTGAAAAATGATGATGATAATGATGATAATGAGATTATAAAAGATAATAATGGTTTAAATATGATAATGATGATGATAATAAAAAGGAAATTGTGTCCATATTTTAATATTAAAAACGGTTTAAAAAAAACATTCCCAAAAGTCGGAAAAAAAAGGGAAAATCTAGCGAAATATGCCTTTTGAGAGTTATACCCAAAAAGACGTTTTTTCGATTTCTTTGGTGATTTTGGCAATTTTTAGGGTAATAATGATAAAATTACCAGAATGTATTAAATAACAAAAATGATGATAAAAAATGGAATAAAGAAATTTTGATGACATTTTAATTTTAAAATTTTTATATTATTTTATTATTATATTATTATTTATTATTTTATTATTTTATATTATTTATTATTATATTTTTTATTTTTTTTATTTTCAAAATTATTTTCATTTCCAAAAAAAATATTTATCTGTAAAAATAACAATAATAATAATAAGTATAAGTATAATAATAATAATGCTAGTGGTTATAATATTGTTATTAGTATTTTTATTGTTATTATTATCATTATTATTATTTGTACTGGTAGTATAATTGCAAAAATAATTATTATAACAGTAATAATTACAGTAATAACGATACTAATTAAGATAATGATATAAATAATATTATAAAATCGTTATTATGTATTATTATTGTTATTACTATTATTATTGTTGTGGTTATTAGTATTATTGCAAAAATAATATACTATAACTCAATAATTGCAATAATAATGATAACAATTGCAATAATGATGATAATAATTGCATAATGATGATAATGATGATGATAATGATGATAATGATGATTGATAACGATAATAATGATGATAATCATGATAATGATGATGATAATAAACAGGAAATTGTGTACATATATAATATAAAAAAGGTATAAGAAAAACATTCCCAAAAGTCGAAAAAGCGGCAAAATCTAGCGAAATATAGCCTTTTGAGAGTATACTCCAAATAACGTTTTTTCGATGTCTTTGGTGATTCGGCAAATTATTAGGGTAATAATGATAATAATTACCAGAATTGTATTAATCATAACAATAATGATGATAAAGTGAGAATAAAGAGAATTTTGATGACATTTAATATTATCAAAATTATTATATTTTTATTTTTTTTATTATTTTTATTATTATTATTTATTATTATTATTATTATTTATTATTATTATTATTATTTTCTTAATTATTGACATTGCCAAAAAAACTTTTTATCTGTAATAATAACAATTAATAAAAAGTATAAGTATAATAATAATAATGCAGTAGTTTAATATTTTTATTTTATTTTTATTGTTATTTTATCATTATTATTATTTTTACTGGTAGTATAATTCAAAAATAAATTTTATAACATAATATTTCAGTAATAACGATAAAAAAATAATGTATAAAAATTATTAAAAATCGTTATTTTTGTTTTTATTATTGTTATTACATTATTTTTGTTGTGGTTATTAGTATTATTGCAAAAATATACTATAAAACCAATAATTCAATAAAATGATAAAAATTGCAATATGATGATAATAATGCAATAATGATGATAATGATATGATAAGATGAAATGATGAAATGATGGAAACGATAATAATGATGATAATCAGAAATGATGATGTAATAACAGGGAATTTGGGCATATATAATATAAAAAAGGTAAAGAAAAAAATTCCCCAAAAGTCGAAAAAAAACGGCAAAAAACTAGCGAAAATATAGCCTTTGAGGTATACTCAAAAATGACGTTTTTTTTTGATTTCTTTTGGGGTTTCGGGAAATTTTTGGGAATAAGAAATAATTACCAAATTGTTTAAATCATAACAATAATGATGTGAAAAGTGGAAATAAAGAAATTTTTATAACATTTTTTTTTAAAATTATTAAAATTATATTTAAAAATTTTATTATTAATTATAATAATAAATAAAAAATAATTATTTTTATTTTTATTTTATTATTTTATTATTATTATTTCTATTATCTTTAATTTTAGTATCATTGCCAAAAAATCTATTATATCTGTAATAATAAAAAATAATAATAATAAGTAAGTATAATAATAATAATGTAGTGGTTTAAATTGTTATTAGTAATATTTTTGTTTTTATTTTCTTTTATTATTTGAGGGAGTATAATTTCAAAAATAATTATTTTAACATAAAATTAAATAATAAGATCTAAATTAAAAAATATGAATAATTTTTATAAAATTGTTGGGTATTAGTATTATTGCAAAATATATACTAATCCCAAAAATTGCAAAAATAATGTAACAATTGCAATAATTGAAATAAAGCAATAAAATTTATAATGTGAGAAATTTAGAAATGATGATGTAACGATAAAATGGATAATCATGAAATTGATGATAAAAACAGGAATTTGTCCAATTTTAAAATAAAAATTTTTTAAAAAAAAATTCCCAAAAAACGAAAAAAAACGGCTAAATCTAGCGAAATATAGCCTTTTTAGAGTATACCCAAAAAAGACTTTTTTCGATTTCTTTGGTGATTTTGGGAATTATTAGGGTAATAATATAATAAAATTTCCCGAATTGTATTAATCATAACAATAATGTGATAAAAGTGAGAAAAAAAGAGAATTTTTTATAAATTGAAATTTTTAAAATTTAATTTTTTTTATTATTATTATTTTTATTATTATTATTATTATCACTTATTTTATTATTATTATTATTATTTATTTATTTAATTTTATTATTATTATTATTATCATTATTATTATTACTAATCTTAATTTTTGTATATTTCCAAAAAATCATTATATCTGTTAAAAACAAAAAAATAATAAGTATAAGTTTTAATATAAATGTAGTGGTTATATATTGTTTTGTATTATTTTTGTTTTTATTTCTTATTATTATTTTTATGGGAGTATAATGCAAAAATAATATTTAACAGTAATAATTCATAAAACGTATTTTAAATTTAAAATAATGATATAAATAATTTTATAAAATCGTTATTATTGTTATTATTTTTGTTATTACTATTATTTTTGTTGTGGTTATTTTTATATTTCAAAAAAAATATACTATAAAACCCAAAAATTCAATAACAATGATAAAATTACAATAAAGATGATAATAATTGCAAAAATGATGATAATGTGATTAAAGAGATAATGATGAAAGATGATGAAACGATAATAAAGATGATAATCATGATAAAGAGATGATAATAACAGGAATTGTGCCATTTTTTAAAAAAAATAAAAAAGGTATAAGAAAAGCTTCCCAAAAGTCGAAAAAACGGCAAATCTAGCGAAATATACCTTTTTGAGATACTCAAAAGACGTTTTTCGATTTCTTTGGTGATTTCGCAATATTAGGGGAAATGATAATAATTCCAGAATTGTATTTAACATAACAAAATGATGATGAAAATGGAATAAAATGAATTTGATAAAATTTAAAAATTTTTTAAAATTATATTATTTTTATTATTATTATTATTATTATTATTATTTTATTATTTTTATTATTTTTTATTATTATTTTTATTACTATTATCTTAATTATTTGTATTATTGCCAAAAAAAAAATTTTATCTGAAAAAATAACAATAATAATAAAAAAAGTATAAGTTAATATAATAAGCTAGTGGTTTTTAATATTTTTTATTGTATTTATATTTTTATTTTTTCATTATTATAATCATTATTTTATTTTTTTTGGAGTATAATTGCAAAAAAAATTATTATAACGTAATAATTTCAGAATAACGATACTAATTAAGATAAAGTATAAATAAATTTTTATAAATCGTTATTATTGTTATTATCATTTTTATTACATATTATTGTTTGGGGGTTTTAGATTATTGCAAAAATATATATTAAATCAATAATTGCAAAAATAAGATAACAATTGCAAAAATGATGATAATGTTGCAAAATGATGAAATGAGTGATAATGATGATAATGATGATGATAAGATAATAATGAGATAAACATGATAATGATGATGATAATAACGGAATTTTGTCCAATATAATATAAATAAAGGTATAAGAAAAACATTTCCCAAAAAATCGAAAAAGCGGCAAAATCTAGCGAAAAAGCCCTTTTAGGGAAAAACTTTTCGTTTTTTTTGGGGATTTCAGCAATTATTAGGGTAATAAGGATAAAATTTCCGAATTGTATTAAACAAACAAAAATATGAAAAAGTAGAATAAAGAGAATTTGATAACTTGAATATTTTAAAATTTTTATTTTTTATTTTATTTTTATTATTTTTATTATTATTATTATTTTTATTATTTTATTATTATTTTTATTATTATTATTTTTACTATGATCTTCATTATTGTATCATTGCCAAAAAACTATTTTATTGTAATAATAACAATAATAACGATACTAATTAAGATAATGATATAAATAATTATTATAAAATCGTTATTATTGTTATTATTATTGTTATTACTATTATTATTGTTGTGGTTATTAGTATTATTGCAAAAATATATACTATAACTCCAATAATTGCAATAATAATGATAACAATTGCAATAATGATGATAATAATTGCAATAATGATGATAATGATGATGATAATGATGATAATGATGATAATGATGATGATAACGATAATAATGATGATAATCATGATAATGATGATGATAATAACAGGAATTGTGTCCATATATAATATAAAAAAGGTATAAGAAAAACATTCCCAAAAGTCGAAAAAGCGGCAAAATCTAGCGAAATATAGCCTTTTGAGAGTATACTCCAAAATGACGTTTTTTCGATTTCTTTGGTGATTTCGGCAATTATTAGGGTAATAATAATAATAATTACCAGAATTTTATTAATCATAACAATAATGATGATAAAAGTGAGAATAAAGAGAATTTTGATAACATTTGAATATTATTAAAATTATTATTATTATTATTATTATTATTATTATTATTATTATTATTATTATTATTATTATTATTATTATTATTATTACTATTATCTTAATTATTAGTATCATTGCCAAAAAATCTATTATATCTGTAATAATAACAATAATAATAATAAGTATAAGTATAATAATAATAATGCTAGGGTTATAATATGTGTTATAGTATTATATTGTTATTATTATCATTATCATTATTTGTACTGGTAGTATAATTGCAAAAATAATTATTATAACAGTATATTACAGTAATAACGATACTATTAAGATAATGATATAAATAATTATTATAGATCGTTATATTGTTATTATTATTTTTTTACTATTATTATGTTGTGGTTATTAGTATTATTGCAAAATATATACTATAACTCCAATAATTGCAATAATATGATAACAATTGCAATAATGATGATAATATTGCAATAATGATGATAATGAGATAATATGATGATAATGAGATAATGATATGATAACGAAATAATGATGATAATCTGATAATGATGATGATAATAACGGAATTGTGTCCATATATATAAAAAAAGTATAAGAAAAACATTCCAAGTCGAAAGCGGCAAAATCTAGCGAAAATAGCTTTTGAAGTATACTCCAAAATGACGTTTTCGATTTCTTTGGTGATTCGGCAATTATTAGGGTATAATGTAATAATTACCAGAATGTATTAATCATAACAATAATGATGATAAAGTGAGATAAGAAATTTTGATAACTTTGATATTATTAAAATTATTATTATTATTTTATTATTATTATTATTATATTATTGTTATATTATTATTATTATATTTATTATTTATTATTATTACTATATCTTAATATTAGTATCATTGCCAAAAAACTATTATTCTGTAATAATAACAATAATATAATAAGTATAAGTATAATAATAATATGCTAGTGGTTATAATATGTATATATATTAGTTTTTATTTATATTATTATTAATATGTACTGGATTTATT
>NW_023639503.1:0-12069 GCF_015228065.2 Penaeus monodon
AAAAAAAAATTGTTAAAATTTTAAAAAAAATATATATTATAATATATATATATATATACTATATATAATTATATTATATATATATTTTAATTAAAATTTTTTTTTTTTTGTTATGTATAATACTATTCAAAAACCCTCAAATAATATATATTAATTAATTTTAATAATATTTATAATAAGATAATATCATTACTATAACTTGTAGTTGCCTCTAATTATATATATAAAATAAGATATAATAATATTAATGAAAATAATAGAATATATATATATATATAATGATTACAAAAAATTATATATATATATATAATATATTATATATATATATATAAAATATATATATTATATATATTACATATATGCTGTATATCCACTTTTTTTCTCTGTATGTGTCTTCTCTCAATTATATATATATGTATATATATACATAATATTTACAAAAATACATATGAAACACATAGCTATATACTATAATAGATTTGAAAAATATTATGAAATATAAATATATATATATATATATAATAATATATATATATATATATATATTTTTAATAATTAAAATATTTAATATCTTTTTTTTTTTTATTTGTCTTTATGTGTGTGTGTGCAAATACTAGATTTTTTGAAAATGAGACTCAGTTTCGAAACCCACCTTATTCCATCCTCAGTTCTGAAGGGGAAAGGGGGGAAAAGGAGGGAGTATAAAAGAGAGAGAGGAGAGGCAACGCGGGAACACGGGGCAGGTGAGGACAGACGGACGGAAGCAGAGGGAGGTCACATCAGGTCGGAGGATCGGGTGGATGTGCACCGGGTGGCCGATACGGGAGAAGCGGAGGATTTGGAGGGGCAAGGGAGAAAAGCCGCTGTTCAAGTTAAAATTAGGCAGCCTTTAAAAGGGGAAATTTCCACCAGTCTGGGGGAGTGGACATCAGGGAAGGGAAAGACAATCCGCGTCGCTGCCATCCATCTGATGCCAGTGCCCCACTGGGGGCAAAAGAGGGCATTTTGTTGTGTCCGGATACAGCGTATTATGTTGAGAGAGACGCTTATAAGATGGGCCTGTTTCGCAAGTATGTTTGTCAAAGGAGGCAAAAGGAAAGATGGGTGTCAACCTTCGGGGTAAAAGGAAGGCTGGAGAGTGTTACCTGGTAAAAGATCAGCCTGCATTTGAGAGGGTAAGAGGGCGAGGGAAAGAGAGTAGATCCCCTAGGTGGCAGGCTGAGGACGGGCAGTTAAGGAGTCTCTTTAGGAGAGTCGTGGTAGAAGGTACCCCGTGCCCTAGAAAACGGGGCCTCAAGAAAAATGTTGGGGGTCCCCTTTTGGGAACGAGTGAGTAAAAGACATCTTCCATCCAGGTATGGGGGTCACAGATGCGGGGGCCAAAAAATGCGAGGGGGCAACCCCCTTTTCAAAACAGGGAAAAGGGTGGTATGAGAAAAAGTTATGTACATCCCACTATGCTTTGGGCTTCCTGAATGGAGGAAAAGTGGTCACAAGCGAGGACTAAGGTGCCCAAAGAAAGGAGTTTTTGAACCTCCCATTCCATTTTGAAAGGAGGGAAGGAGAGAGAGGGGGTCCGCTGCACGGGAAATCCGGGAAAGGGCAGGGTCATGAGGCCAGAGAGCAAAGACGTGTCGAAAACCCTCGAGTCCCCCCGCGTCGAAGGAATGGAAGGGAAGAACTCAGACTCGAAAATCCATAAAAACAATTCCCAGGAGGGAGGAGGGGAGGCCCATGCAACCCGAACTTTGGGGAGAGAAACGACCTTAAAAAGGGAAAGGAATTAGAGTCCACACAAGAGAATCAGCTGGGGGAAAACGTCGGTGGGGGGACGGAGCGGGACCTCTGGGGGGAGTCTTTGGGGGAAAAGCGAGGACGTCATCAAGCAAAACCTTTGGTGAACAGGGAGTCAACGTCAAAGTTCATCATGATCGCCGGGATACCCACAAACTGGGAGAAGTCCTGAGAGGGCGAAGGTGAGCAGAGAGAAGGTGCCAAAGAAGGATAGTGAGAGATTTCCCCGAAAAGCGCAGGGGGGTGCGTCGCAGATCCCCGGGGGAGATGATGGGGCGCAGGGGCCCGGGCCGGTTATGGGTTTTAGGAAGCCCATAGAAAGAGGGAGTCGGGGGTTGATGACTTAAACCTTGATGGGGGTTTTCGCCACCGGAAAACAAGCTGCTATCTCTTTCAGGCGCGGTGGAAAGTAGCACAATGGTTACGGGGGCCCTGGTCAGGGGGCATAGGGAGAGGGTATCCCAAAAATCCTGGGCCTTCTGGTAAGGGCACGGGAGGACCCACCCAGTGCCTTGTAGAAGGAGAAGGTACGTCCTCCCCCCGGAGGGTTTTTAAGGGTTTTAGGTAACTCTGGGTGGAAAGGGTTTGGAAAAGAGGGGAAAATTTGAGGGCCGGGGTGAAAAACCCCAGGAGGGAGCATCAGGGAAGAGTTCCCCGGGGAGGGGTTAAAACGGTCCCGGCGAAAAATTCGTGGGGTAGGGGGGGAGGGCGGGAAACAAAGGAACAAACCGGGGGGGAAGGGGGGGCCCCGGAAAATTGGGGAAACTGGGGGGGGAGGGGGACCAAGGCTGGGGCGGTCGGCTGGAAAGTTTCTGGGAAAAGGAGGGCCGGTTAAATATAATATATAATATATTATTATATAATAATTTTATATATATTTATAATAAATTAAAATATATTTTTGTGGTGGTTTTGTGTGGGGAAAAAAAAATAATATAATATAAAAAAATATATAAAAATAATTTAAAATTTCCTTTTGGGAGAAAAAGGGGGTATAAATGTAATATATATAGTAAAGTTTTTAATAGTGTGTGGGTAATAAATATATTTTATATAATTATAAATATATTTTATATATAAATATATAAAATTAAATAATTTAAAAACCAAAATATTATTTTATAGGGTTTTATGATTTAAAATTTACTGCATAATTTTTAAAAACCCCCAAAACACCATATTATGTATTTATTTTATTTATCTATTTATATATATATAAAAAACTATATATATTTAAAATTTTATAAAAATATATATTTATCTATTATATATATATATTTTAATATATATATATATAATTTATAAATATTAAAAATATAAATTATTTTAAATTTATAGAGGAATATATTATATAGTATATTAATATATTTTATATATATATATAAAAATAATTTTATATGTATAATATTTATTATTTTTACTTTTATATTTTTATATAAATATAAAAACTATAATATATATTATATTATTTAATTATAAAATTTTAATATTTATATTTATAATTTATATATATAAGATATATATATATATTAAAATAATATTTTTTCCCATTTTAAAAAAAATAGAAATATATATATATATATATATAAAATTTATAATAAAATATTAAAATTTTAATTTATAATATATTTAAATATATAGATATAAAATATTATAAAATATATATATTATTTTTAAAAATATATTATATAATTACATATATTTTTTTTTTTGGTTTCTTCTCTCTCCCTTTTATTGTAATTTTTTATAATAAAAATTTATATAAATTTTATATATATAATAATATAAAATTTATAATATAAAAACACACACACACAAACCCAAACAAACATCAAAAACACACACACGCACACCCCAAATACAACAAAACACAAAACACACAAACACACACAAAACAATATTGTTTATATATATATATAAAATTTTATATATAATAGTTATATATATATAATATAAATTTATATATATGTGAGTGTGTGTGGGTGGGGGGTGTGTGGGGGTTTGTGTGTGTGTTTTTTGTGTTGGGGGTGTGGGGTGGGTGGTGGGGGGTTTTTTAAGTGGGTTTGCCGTGTTGTCCCCGGCCCCCCCCCCCCCGTTTTTTTGTTTATTCATTTATTTTTGTTTGTTTTTATTACAAACAACAACAGACAAAAACCCCAGAAAACCACAAACAAAAAAAAAAAAAAAAAAGAAAAAACAATAAAAAAACAACAACAAACAAAAAACAAAATAAATATAAAAAATTTTATCTATAGATATATATATATATATATATTAAAATAATAAAATAATAAAAATAATAAAAAAATTTAGAAAGTGATAAAATTATTAAAATTATAATATTAAAAATTTAATATTTTTAAAATTATATAAAAAAATAAAAATTAATATAATAAAAATTTTAATATATTTTACACAAATATTTTGTTATTTTCCTTTCTTTTTTTTTTTTTTTTTATTTTATGTATATTTATATCCATTATGTTTTTTATTTCTTTCCCTTTTTTTTTTTTTTTTTCTTATTTTTTGCTTTTGTATTTTATTTTAATCTTCAATCTTTTTATCTTCTATCTCTCTATCTCTCTTCTCTCTATCTACTATATTCCTATCTATCTATCTATCTATCTATTATTATTTTTATTTTTTAATTTTTAATATATATTATATTTATATTATTTTAGAGAGAGGAAGAGAGGAAGAGAAAGAAAAAAGAGAAAGAGACCAAAGAGAGAGAAAAAGGGGATATATATTATAACCATATTTTAAATCTATATTTATAAAATTTTTTATTATTATAATTATAAAATTATTTTATAAAATTATATATTTATATATATATAAATAAATAAATATATATTTATAAAAATATTTATATAATTTTAATATTATATATATTTTTATATAATTTATATATTTTTATATATACTATTATATATTTATATAATATATTATAATATTTTTAAAATTTTTTTATATATATAAATATATATATTATATTATATATATATTTTTTTTTTTTTTTTTTTTTTTTTTTTTTTTTTTTTTTTATTTTTTTTTATACATTTATATAAAAATATAAAAAGGGTTTTAAAAAATAAAAAATTTTTATTACATATTTATATTTATTTGGGTAAATTATTTTAAAAATTTTTAATAATATACTTTTTTTTCCATATATAAAAAATATTTTTTTATAAAATATATATCTAAATTATCTATATATATATATATATTTTTTATATTTTTATAAAATTTTATATATTTAAAATTTTTTTTTTTATAAATAATCAATTATAATCTTATATATAATATTTTGGGTTTTTTGTTTATTTTTTTTTTTTTTTTTTCTTTTTTCTTTTTTTTTTTTTGTTTTTCTTTTTTGGGGGGTTTTTTGGTTTGGGGTTTTTGTTTTTATAATTTTTATTTTAATATATAAAAATAAAAAATAATATATATATGCATATATTATATTTTTTTAAATTATCATAAAAATATAAATTTTTTTAAGAAAATCCCCCAAAATTAAATATATAAAATTTATATATTTATTTATTATATATAATAAAATATATATATATATTTTTAATGTTTTTTTGTTATAATAATTTATAATAATTATATATATTTAATTTATATATTAAATTTTTAATTATTTTATACATTTTATTATTATATTTTTAAAATATATATATATAATAATATTTTTAATATAAAAAATTCATAAACAAAAAACACAACAAAAAGGAAATTGTATAAAGAAATAAAAAAAAAAAAAAAAAAAAAAAAAAATTTTACACCAACAAATTAAAAAATTAAATACCCATAAATAAAAATTTTTATATATTTTTTAAATATATATATATATATATATAAAAAAACCCCCAATTACAAAAAAAAAGGAAAAAACACATTTCAAACCACATGGACCACAAACAAAAACCAACAAAACCCCCAACACCAAAAACAATTTTTCCCCAAAACAAACAACTTTTTTTAATAATATATATAAAATATATATATATAATTATATATATATATTTTTTGTATTGTATGTGTTGTGTGGTGTGTGTGTGGGGGGGTGTGTGGGTTTTGGGGTGGGGAAGGATGAATAAATTATATATAATTTAATAAAAAATTGAAAGGTTTCGCATTTTTTTTTAAGGTGTCATCTGTGAGAGGACCCCGGGGAATACCCCGGGGTTGGCAGGAAAAGGTTGGGGCCCAATTTGAAGAGAGAAAAGGGGGTCCCGTTCACTCCTCGTGAGGAAAGAAAAAAAGGGCCCCAAATGGAAGCCGAAAGGGAATGGCCCAAACCCTTTGGTCCCGCGGAAAAAGTTGCCTTTTCTTCTACGGGTCTTATTTTTCCCGGGGAGTGCTTGAAAAAAAGTTAGATTCTTTTTTATAATAAAAAAAAGGGTGTAGTGGGAAGTGAAGGTTTTTAAAACAGTGTGTATAGAGTAATAGTGGTAGGGAAAAAGGGGTGTAGTAATAGTAATAGTGAGTAGTTTGAAGCAGTAGTAAAGTAAATTTGTAGCCGAAAAAAAGAATAAACGCAAGATCAAATAGTAAAAGCGAAAATAAAACCCAAATCTTTAAAACACGATAGGGAAGGGAACAAAAGTTTAAAAAAGACCCAAAAAAATTTTAAATGAGATTGGGAAAAAAGAGATTGAGTAAAGCAGGAGTAAAAACAATAAAAAAAAGTAAAAGCAAAGGGGAATGAGATAAAAATAGATTTAAAGGGCATGTAAAAGCAAAAAATAAGGGAAAATAAGGGGGATTATTAAAACACAAAAAAACTTACTGAAAATCTTTATTAAAACCCGATAAAAACAGGAAATGAACCCAGCAGTGCCCAAAATAGTCCTTGAAGAGCTCAGCATTTTTAAATTCCCCCCCCACAACCCTCAATAAAGGCCCTACTGAAAACTGTTAAAATATGTAAAATAAAAGCCTTTTGATTAAAAACTTTTTCGTTTTCCCGCACAAAAAAAAACCAAAGGGAAATAACGAAAAGGGCCCCGGGACAACCTTTGGTGATGTTTCGCAGAAAGAGGGGGTCCAAAAAACCCCAGAATTCCAGTTGACAGGGTTTTTTTTTCCCTTTGGGCGCCGGGGGGGTCAAAGGGCTTTTTGACGTCATGAATAAAAGAAACTTTTCTCAAAAAAAAAAATTTCATAAAATACAAATAAAAAAAATACGTGAAAAATACAGGCAATAAAAAATACACAATAAAACCAAAAAAAGGGCACATGGAAAAAACAAAATAAGGGGAAAAAAAAAACGAAAATCAATAAAAAAAAAATCAAAAAAACCGGGGAAAAAAACCCTAGTAATAATAAAAAAAACAGGGGCAAAAATATAAACCCTTTTTAAAAAAAATCTAAAAATCCTAATAAAAGAGTTAAAATAAAAAAACAAAAATGTCTTGGCAAAAAAGACGTGTCATGCCACTGACAACCGCGAAAAAAGTTTAAAAATCAATAAAAGGGGCCAAAAGGACCTCAGCGATAAAAAAACAAGACTTAAAATACTAATTAAAAAGTAAAATACAAAAGCAGGAAAAAGTTACAAAGTTCAAGAGTAAAAAAAAATAATTAAAAAGGGAGCAATAGAAAAAGGGGACCGGGATAAATATAGGGAGTCCCGCGCAGGGGAAAAAGTGGGGGCCCTACAAAGCAAATGCGCGTTTCAAAAAGGGGTGTGTCGCCCTCATCTCTGGATTTCAGGGCCCAAATTCCCCAAAATATATATTTTATATTATTTTATAATAAAAATATATATAAAAATATATATATATATTAACGTAGTGTATATTGTGTTTATTATATACATATATGTTATTAATAATATTATATATATATATAATATATATATATATAATATAAAATTTTAGGCCAAAACCCAAAAACAGACTGAGCGCAACATCAAAAATATTATCGGGTTTTCGATGGGACAAGTTTTAAAAAAAGGCGCAAGAAACGAGTTTTAGTTTGGGGAAAGGGTGGTGGAGAGGTCCCCGGCTGCTTAAGCATGAGGGTACCGTTTTTGATGGTGAAAATATATTTTATTTTATTATATATATATATAAATATAAATTTTTATATATAATATTTTTACATACATATTATTTATAGTTATATTTAATAGTATAGGATATCCCATCTATTAAAATTTATATATATAATATAAATATTTTATATATTAATATTTTAATATATAAATTATATTAAAATTTTTTTTATATATATAAATATATTAATATATATATATATAATATATATGATATTTTATATAAGTATATATATAATAATAGAAAAGAAATATTTGATATAGATAAATATATATATATATAAATAATAAAAACAAAAATTTTTATTTAAAAAAATATCATATAATTTATTTATTGCTATTTTAAAATACATTTTAAAATTCCCCAATTTTATTTTTTATTTATATATAGGTACATAAAAATACCCAAAAATATTTCATATATAAGTATATTATATAAATACAAATATACACAAATATAAAAATATACAAAATAAAACTTTTATGAAGATGTATAAAGCTCTATCTATCTTTTCCCTCTTTTCTTCTACCTTTTTTTTTATCTTGTCTATCTATCTTTTTTTAATATATATATAAATTTTTATATCCCCATAAAATACCTACAGACAAAATACATACAAAAACACACACACACACACACACAAACACACACACAAAAAACACACAACACACCACACCCCAAAAACCCCAAAAACCCAAACACATTTTATATATATATATAATATATATATATATAAAATATATTATACAAACATAATTTTATATATATATATATAAAAATATTTTATTATATATAATCTATTATATAAAACTTTTAAAAATTTTTGTAACAAAACCGAAAATTAGGGGGTCGAGGTTTTACAAAAAGTTATACAATAATTTATTAAAATATATATATAATTAGGGGGTTAATAAAAATATATATATTTTAATTTTATATATATTATATATATGTTTTGTTTTGGGGTGTGGTGTATTTATTTTATTAAAATACCGTTTTATATACATACCTACCTACATATTATATATTATATATAAATATTTTTTTATTTGGTGTTGTTGGGGCCCTAGGGGGAAAAACGGTTTTAAAAACCCCTTTTGTTACTTTAGCTTAAATTAGAATTTAAAGGAAAAAACGTTAGGTTTAAATTAGGTTAAGTTTTATGAATATTTATATATATGTATATATAGGTATACATACAAATAGAATAATATAGATATGGATTTTTATCTATATACATGTATATAGGCACACACACACACACACACACACACACACACACACACACACACACACACACACACAAATATATATATATATATATATATATATATATATATATATATATATATATATATATATATATATATATATATATGTATCTGTATATACATATATATAAATGGATAGATAGATGAATATGTAAATATATAAATCAATATAAAAATGAATTTATAAATACTTGCATATATATGTGTATATATCAATATATTCATATATATACACATACATATATAATATATATATATTTATAATATTTACACACAAAAAATACACAACATACATAATATATATACGACACACACACAACACACAATATATATATATATATATAATATATATATATATATATATATATATATATATATATATATATATATATATTATAGTTAGTGTGGTGTGTGTGGTGTGTGTGTGTTGTGTTGTGTGTGTTGGTGAGTTTGTATATATATAATATATATATATATATATATATATATATATATATATATATATTAGGTTACGTAGGCTAAGGAAAAGCAAGGTTACCTTAGGTTAGATTAGTTAGCTTAGGTAGTGGAGTTGTTAGGTTACTTAAGATACATTGGTTAACAAATTGCGCCAAAAATATCTAAACAGAAACACACACATAATAATACATATATACAAAATTATATATATACTACATATAATAAAATTATTATAATAAATAACATAATACATATAATACACTCATATATATTGTATATTTTTAGATTAGTGTGATGTATATATATAAAATATCAACACCACACCACACACCATATATATTGGTTTGTTGTATATATAATTCTATATATGTATATAAAATAAGAGATACATAGAGGTATATACATTTACTGAGCGGTCAGCTTGTAGTTGACCGCCTGTATATATCCCCCACGGCCCCTTACATATGTCATTCTTCTCCCCTACGAGATGAAGGACGACGTCCACCCTCGCTCCACGGAGGTTACACCTTCGAACGCCACCTAGGTCGCCCAAAACCCCTCATTTTATCCATGGTGGGTGAGGATACCCGTCGCGGTGAGGATGCTGCGAACCAATAGAAAACGGGAAGATCGCCTGGAGCGACACACCTGCTTGCTTTCATTTTATTTGTTTAACCTTTTGTGTATTTAACAAACATTTTTAATCCTCTTTTAGACGAACCTTAGTCGGAAAAAAATAGACCACCGCAAAATAGAAAAGAAAAAGGAACTTGTAAAGCACTTTTTTTCTTTTTTTAAACTTCATTAGGAATATTTCACATCTTATATTTTTTACAATTTTACAGTGACTTTATTAACTTGTTTCACTGTATATATGTATGTATTTATACACATACAGACAAACAAATACATATCCACGTGTGTGTGTATGCGTGAGCGCGCGTGCGCACTTAGGCTATATTGTAGGTCAGGGCAAGTTAGCCCTTTGAATGGGAAGATCGAGTCAATCGACAATTATCCTGTACCAAAACGAGACGTGATGAGGTTTCTTGGCATGGCAGGGTATTATCGCAGATTCTGTAAGAACTTTTCGGATGTTGTAGCCCCGCTGACAGACGTGCTAAAGAAAAAGGTAAAATTTAAATGGTCCGAATCCTGCAAGGCTGCATTCCGAACGATCAAGGCAGTGCTAGTTTCCTCTCCCGTTCTCGTTTCTCCCAATTTCGATGAACCGTTTACATTGTATGTAGATGCAAGCGATATCGGAGCGGGAACTGTTTTGTGTCAAGCTGATGGTAAAGGGATCGATCATCCTGTATGTTTCTTTTCAAAGAAATTTACTAAACACCAGAAACACTACTCTACTGTGGAAAAAGAAACTCTGAGTCTCATTCTAGCACTCAGGCATTTTGAAGTGTATGCCTATTCTGCCTCGTATTCCCTTAAAGTTTACACAGACCACAACCCCTTGGTTTTCTTATCCAGAATGAGCTCTAAGAACTAAAGAATTATGAGGTGGAGCTTAGAGTTACAGAAACATAACCTTGATGTCCACCATATAAAAGGCAAAGAAAATGTAATCGCCGATGCTCTATCTAGAAATCAAATTTAATGTTTAAGTAAATCGTCTTCATATCACTTCCTCTCGTGATGTATGCTGTGAGTTGTACTAAGTTTGTCTTGTTCACAGATGTTGTCAGTGAGAAAATGTCAATGTTGTTACCATGTGATGATAGTTCCCCATGTGTGGTGAAGTATTTTGTCAAATTGCCCCATCCCCACCCCACCACAACAAAACACACTTAACACACATATAATTTGTGGAAGCCATATTCATATATTACTTTTGGGCATTATTTACTTAACACAGAAGCGGATACACTGACGTGCCAAGTATATAATTATGTGAGAGCTGTGTCATGCGCATGTTGTTGTGTGAAAGGCGCTTTTTGTCTAAAAGACCATCAAACTATGCATTACTTCAAAAGCCGAAAACTTTAGTTTTTAAATTACACAGTTTGCTTTGATTATTTGTTTATTGGTATATTCATAGTTACAGACTTACAGTATCAGTATCAGAACATATAGGAAAATAATAGTATTGAAAACCTATGAGTTATGTTCCAGGCACGTCTTGGATGAAAAACATTTAAACACAGATACCGACACAGATAAAATCACCAATAAAGGGCAGAGGAAGTTTATATCTCCTATAGAATGACAACATATTGTATAACATTATCAAACTTGATTGTTCTACTTCCTGGAAAGTAATCTGCCAGGAACTACCGCGGAATTGACTTTCGCAGTCTACATCTGTAAAGGACTCCAGATCAATTAAAAAATATATATCTGTTAAATGTTTTGAAGGGAACCAACAACTGTAAAGACAGTAAATAAAGTTTAATTTGGAACTTAGTGAATACATTTTTTTTGTACAATGTCAGTTTCCCTACCGGTATCGAATCCCT
>NW_023639504.1:10000-12500 GCF_015228065.2 Penaeus monodon
AGAAATAAATTCACAGAAATAAGGACAACTTAATAAAACATGAAAAAATTTTTAAAACACAGGCCTCCAAAAGCACTCACTAATGATTGCATAAGGCAATCATTTGTGCTTTTTTTCAAAAATTGGAAAAAAATAACTTATGAGCAAACAAATTTCTTTAAATTTACAACATAAAATAATCGGGGGAAGGTTACAATAATTTTTCAGACCAACCCGTGAAAATAGAAACAAACTCTTAGAAAAAAACATCTTCGCGAAAAAAAAATCGAGGGGGCAACGGGATGCTTTGCGCTTTTTCAGAGATAGCTACCCCAACGTACATTATCTGACGGTCATTATTAACACCCCTTCTTTGTACGGTTTTTTCCCTCGCTTTTGGAAACATGGTTTGTAAAACCCAATTTTCAAATCGGGGGGTATAAAGAGTCAAATAATATCGCCCCTTTTCTTACTCCCTATTTTCCAAAAAATTTTTTGAAAAAAATTGTAGCAAATCAACTGACGAGTTTCCCCGGGGCCAAGACTATTATCAAAACACAACAGGTTTAGAAAAAAGGTTTCTACTGAAAAAGCTTTATGAAATTATGATAAATTTATAATAACTAGACAAAAAACGGAAATTTTTCACATTATGCGACCTTTCTAAGGCTTTTGATAGTGTCAAACCCTGATTTCTCCTAAACAAATTAGTAATCACAAAAATGTTTTTTTCCCTTTTTGGTTTAAAAATTATTTGGGTAAAGGGCCCAACGGTAAAAATCAATTGTTGTCTCAAAACAACAAACCCTTTGGGGTTTCCCCAAAGGCTTATTTTTGGTCCGATCCCTTTTAAAAATTTTTATAAATGATTTTTCACAAAAAGCCCATAACTGTCTTTTAGTGCAGTACGCCCCATGATTCACAGTTCTTCATAGTGACTCAGTAAAAAATAAAAACGTTAAAAAAAACACCAACATACCTTACACAAGCAAAATTATATTTTTACACAAATGGCCCTTAAAAAAAACCCACATAAACCAAGTTATTCATAGGGGAGTCGCAGAAATAGCTAGAATTCCCAATGACACAATCATAAATTTTAAGGGTGCTCTATCAAACCGAGCACTTCAGGAAAATCTAGGGTACACTTAACAGCTTCAACATTTTAGCCCACTTTTAAAAATACACAGGGAAAGGTAGTGGGGACCCTGATTATCTAATCACTAAGAAACAAACACATGAAACTAAATCATGGTTGTGCAAACTCTAGCTAAGATAATTAAAAATATTTTTCAAAATTTGGGGATCGGCTAAAAAGACCCAGAGCAAAAGTGCAAAAAATTACAAAACTTTGCCCAGAGTCACTAGGTAATATCAGTAAACTTTATCACCACCCACAATTAAAAAAATAAATGGTTTAAAAATCAATTTAAATGGCCCATGACACTGGTATTTATTTTCAAAATCATTAGGGAATTTTCCAAAATGGTATCCTTTTCAAAAACCCTGGGGGCAATCAGGTGTCCAGACACGTCAAAATAAATTTCCCTTTTTTTTAAGAGATCAAAACCTTACAGGGCAGTCAAATGGAAAAGTGGACCCAAATATGGAACATGATCCCGATAATATAAGAGACATTAAAACACTTTTTTAATTTTAAAACGAAATTAAAGAACCCTCTTAAATCGCAGAGTAAATAAAAATGTATTTTTGTAAGAAAACCATTATTAAGGAAAAAAAGTGTTTTGCTTTGACTTTGACTCCTCTCTCCTCTCTCGCTTCACTCTCTCTCTCTCTCTCTTTCTCTCTCCTTCTCTCCTTTTTCTCTCTTTTTTCTCTCTTTTTAATATATTATATATATTATATAAAATATATATATAATATATATATATATATAATATATTACACACACACACACACACCACACACACACACACATTTATATAATTTTAAAATAAATGGAATTTAAACAATTAACATTATATATATAAATATATAATATATTATAATTATATTATATATTAATATATATTTCTATCAATCTATTTTTATCTTCTATCTATCACTATCTAATATAATTATAAATAAATATATATATATATTTGTTATTTGTCACTAAGAATATTATTTTTAATATTTAAGCAACCTAAATGATTAATGTCTAAATATACCAAGCCACGCCTATTAAAAAACACAAAATGAAACCAATCCCAGTTAAAGCTTCACCTCCAGTAGAAGGACCCAGCCACTCATACAGATTTACACACACACACACACACACACACACACATATATATTTTCACGACCCACGGTCTTACTGGTTGTTACTCAACCACCTAGTTTGAAGCGCCTTGCTTAGACACCACACACCAGCACTGCTGCGCATGCGCGTGAGCTGGTGATGAGGTGGCGACCCGCCTGTTCACTCTCTTGCTCGGGCGCCACTCCTCCACTTAAGACCGCTGTTGTTTTTCTTTTTCGTAAATTCTTCAGGTTTGTCTTGCCTTTGATAGGATTAGGG
>NW_023639504.1:20000-44605 GCF_015228065.2 Penaeus monodon
AGGGATTGATTCCACCGAACATAGGGATGTGAACCGTGTGGATTCGACTGCCGACCCTGATGTGATAACGAGGGTTTCCCAACTCGTTCAGCCCAAAAGGAAAAAAGTGAAACCATGCCGAATAAACCCCAGCAACCTGACCAAGAAAGCAAAGGGAACGAACCAGAAGCGCGAACCCATCGCCCCCCGGGAGGGTACATTAGACTGGCCTTTCCTGAGGACACGACTTCCGTCGAAAAAATAAGGGGATGAGGGAGGTCAGCCAGCTGCCGCCCTCCAAGAGGAAGGCCCGCTAGACATGGTGCAGGGGAGATGGATATCCTCGCGCTACGTCTATGTACGACGAGAACAACAACAATATGTGGCCCTGATGATCAATGGCACTTTTGCGGGGACCTCTCTGCAGAACAAAGAGGGACTTTCAGCCTAAAAAGAAAAATACGGGGAATACCTGGTTACCAGGTTTCCAAAGGAGGCGGCCGCTGAGGAAGCACTGCTTTCTTCCGGGCTTTTTTAAAAGCCCGGGGGATCTATAAGGACGGACACCTTGAACAGGCTCATCATTGTATGGAGCGGTGAACAGCCGCCACCTACAGAGTACCAATTCTTGGGAAGATACATAGAGCGAGCTCCATTCGACCGTGGGGGCTCAGAGGTTGTAGTCTGCTACAAGTGTCAGGTTATGGCCCCGTAGCTAAATATTGCAGGAAGGACACAGCGTGTGCTGTCTGTGCAGGAGCTCACCAGGCAAAGGACTCCCCTGCAAAAAACGACGGAAAGGACAACGACAATGAGGACGCCGCCACCATCGTGAAGAGGTGCGTCAGGTGCAGAGCGGGGGGTGTGACGGCCTGGCACCGTAATTTCCCCCACAAACCGCCACGAGCACCCCCCCCCCCCCCCACCTGCCCCGACCTACCCACCCGACGCGGAGTGGCGAGCCCAGACCAGCCACACACACCCACCCTGGGCCGCGTGACGTCACCAACCCACAGGAATTCCCGAAAACTGCCAGGGGGATTCCCATCTGGGAAAAACAGTGCCACAGGAGAAACCATTGGTAAAAAAGACATGGATACGGCACGAGGAAATAAGAAGCATCAGGCAAGAGATTGCTGAAATGAAAAAAAGCATCAGGCAAGAGATTGCTAAATTGAAAAAAATGATAATGGAAAAACCAAAAGTGATCGTGTAGACAGGGAAAATGTGCGTTTGATGATGTTAGTGATGTCAGTGATGTTGAAATACGAATGAGGTCTCTGATATTATTATACGCACGTGCGTTCTGATGATGTTAGTGATGTTAGTGATGCTGACAATACGAATGAGGTCTCTGATATTTTTATTACGCACGGCGGACCATCTGAAAACAGTGACGACAGTGACCGTAAAAAATGACGCTGACGAAGATGCGAAGGAAACGGCCGATCTGTGGGACATCACTCAGAAAATGCTATCAGGTACGGATTATGCGTATAGTATCAACACGCGGAAAGCGCGCAAACAGATAAATAAAGAAGATACAACACACAATACGTTAATGCAGTACAAGAAATATGCAGACTAAAGAGTTTCATAAAACCGAAATTTGACCAATCAGTTAAACATAGGTGTGATGGGGGACAAAAAAAAATTTATTTTCTTTCATGGAATTACGGGGTGTCAACCGTAGAATTAATGACTTGCTTTACTATATTCATAACAATAATGTTAAACGTTACTGTTTACAAGAGCCCTCACATCAGTCACTAAATAAAAACCGCCCCTAAAATTTAGAGGCACCACTCCTATACGAACACAGGAATGACAGGCTATTGACTTATGTCAGTGCACCATACCGAAAAGGGTTGGTCCCAGAAATCAAATGACAAAAATTTTGCCGTATCAGCATTTACATATTCGAACAGCCTCTGGGTTTTTCTCTCTGTACAATGTATACGCAGGTGTAGAAAGTTTCAAAACTGATTCACTGCCCAACTTTCAGAATCACGGCACAATATGCATGGGAGATTTTAATGCTAGACATTATACATTTGGAGATAGTCAATGCAATGAAAATGGCGAAGAGTTCCGACATTTTGTAAACAAAGATCTATACAGTATTTTGATACAGACAGGCAAATCACGTGGCGGGGCAGGCTAGATTATGTAATAGGAAGGGATCTCGTGCATGGAAACGTCAGAAGCATGCTTGCAACGAGCTAATCAGTGACCACTTTGCAATAGTAACGAGATACGCTTTTGATAATACTCAGCCCACCAAAAACAAATAGGGTCAAAATTTCTATCCCCCCTTACTTGAGCATCACTTTAAATCACGTATCTATGACTGGTACAATGATTAACAGTAACAAGTGTTGATAATTTCCATGGACATGACAACAGTGGTCACTGATTACTACAACACTTGGGTCTGTCCAAAGAAAACCTTCAAGAACGAAACCCTCACAACGCTGCAAACAACCTAAGTGGGTCGGTACCCTACATTATTAAGGGAACAAAAGCGAGTTCGGGAGCATTATGATATCTACAAGCAGGAAAATACCGTGAAAACCCTTATTGAATTTCTTAAGGTAACAAAACCTCGGGAATTAAAACTCATTTCAGAAATGAACACTTTGAACAGTTCCTACAAAGCATTAACAATAAACCCAATGTCGGAGGTCTGGAAAAAAATTAATCGAATTTCAGGCAACCAACTAACACCCCGCAGTTCCATAGTCCTCTTGCACAAGCAGATATGCTCCTTAGTCAAGGGTCTGGAGCGTCCAAATGAGCTCACTTCCCACAAATATTCAGGATCACCTTAGTCAATCTAAAATTGCACGAAAATTTGCCATGAGATTGGATTTTCTGATACTGACCCCTCAGACTTTGCTGAATAACTGAGTGGGAACTGAACAATGCACTGATCAAAGGAAAGCGTCCGCCCCAGGTGAGGATGGAATTACCTATAGTGTCCTCCGCCTTATAGCTCATCCCTGGTAATCCCTTTTGCACCCTATACAGGTAAAGTTTGTCACAAGCAATTATGCCAGGATCCTGGACACGCAGTCTAATCAACCCAATACCGAAATCAAACACTGAAAATACCGACCAATTTCATAACCTCATGTGTATGCAAAGTTCTAGAAAGGATAATTTTGAACAGACTCAGGCACAGGTTCAAGGTAAATTATCTCACAGACTGTCCGGATTTCTATGGGGACGTAGCACACAACATTGCTTTGCAGAGTACTTTTCACACTCTAATCCAGGGAAGCACACTGTTTTTCTTGACCTTAAGTCAGTTTTTGACTTTGCAAACGGGAGAAGTTATCCTAGAAAAATTTAGTAAGCTTTGGATCCGGGGAAAGATATTAAAACTGGTTTAGAAGGTATCTCTCAAACAGATCCAAGTGTCTTGTTCAGGGGAGTGAGAAGTTCCACTTCACAGTCTTTTGAACTTGGGACGCCACAGGGAGGAGTTCTAGCCTATGCTGTCCAATATCCTCATGCACAAGCTGTGGCAGATATCCCATTTGGGGGATGGTGAATCCATTATATGCTATGCTGATGACATATGCGTCAGAGCATCATCACAAGTGAGGATGCAAATAATCTCGACAAAATCACAGCAAAGGCACATGAGTGTGGATTAGTCATTTCCGCTGAGAAAACAATGGCTCTAAACCCATGTATTCATCCCCCCACCCACATTTCGCATAGGTGACCAGGAGCTTGACATATCCCACAAGTATAAATATCTCGGGGGAATGTAAATGATGCAGACCTGGTCCTCTCTCTAAGAAAGAGACTCGGGAAAGATTGAAACCTTTGAAATTTCTTGTCGGAAGAGAAAATGGCATCAATGTTAAGCTCGCTAGATGTTTTACTTGGCTTTATAAGGTCAGTTGTAGACTCCCATGCACTGAACTTGTTGCAGTGTAAGGAATCAAAAATAGGTAGTTTGAGTAGTGCAAAATGAAGCTATGAGGATTATCCTCGGCGCCCCGAGAACAGCAAGGATAGTAAACATGGATCAGAATTAAACTTACCATCCATTTCTGATAGAATAATATTTATTTCTAAACCCTATTTTGGGGGCAAGCTCTGAGGGAACCCTCGTACTCCCCAGATTTCCAAAAAACAACTGCAACATAAAATCACGCAAGTAGACGTGACAAATCACCCCACACGCGCGCCCTCTGATACACAAAATCTCCATGAACATTATAAACTCAATGTTCCAATTAGTAAAATACCCAAAAGGTCGCTCCATTCCACCATGGAAAAATTCAACATTGATCGTTTCACCTTACATGTCTACCACAAAAAAAAAACAGGGTGCATAACTTTTGTTTGAAACAAATTGCGCTAGCAACGGTAACGGAACACACAGAATCTATGGGGGATGATGCATATGAGTGTTACGCCGATGGATCCGTACAGTCTGGATACAAACTGGTTGTGCTTGCGCTGTATACAAAAATGGCTTACTACAACATCAAGTTAATATGAGAAACAAAACTGGGCCAGACTACACAAAAAGGAGCTGGCAGGTATACTCCTCGCAACGGAATTCTTAATGTCTAGGGCTCTGGGAGTAGTTTTTCTGTGACTCTCAAAGTGCTCTTCGGACGCTAAATTCTTCAAAGCAGGGGGCGATGAAGAAATTGGAGTTGCATTAAGCGTAACGTAAATATGCAACAGAGCGTAATTTCAACATTTCAGTTTTGTATGGATACCATCCCCAAAGTGGCATACGCAAGCACGACCACGTAGAAAAAATTGGCGAAAGAAGCTGCAGCAAGGGGTATTGTGGAACATAGATCTTGGGGTGCCTCTTGCTAGGGTGCACATATATTGAAAAGTTCTCATAAGGAAGAAACTAGTAGATCTGATTAACACTCAAAGGCCTGAAAGCTGTACCATAAGGCACTACGATCAGTATAGGGATGGCAATCCTTTCCCATGGGGGGCACCGAGTCAAACCAGACATTTTGACGTGGTTATTGCCAGAATCGTTTAGGTTACAGAATGTACTGCACTGCACGGTGCAAGAAGTGCAGATGAATCAGATGTAGACTGTGTAACGAAGAAAAAAAACGAACGCTTGAGCACTATATTTCAGAATGTCATGTGATACAGCCTTTCAGACCACCTAAATGAGGTATAAAAACTATGTGAATATTTATTTCATCTTTATACATTGGGAAAATATACTCGTACTATACCCTAAATTTACTATGTGGGTAAATCCCGTATGCAAAAAACAGTTTTTATTTAAAACACAGTGGCAAAAGCATATGTAAGTAATAATTTTTGTATGATGTATGATTTTATTTTTATTTTACCTTGTAAACTACAGTAGTTACAGACTACTGTACAATTCAGATATGTAAACTGGGAATCATGATTGCCCACGCCTGAGCAGCTAGCCAGGGTGGGGAAATAAAATTACTTAACTAACATCCATGCCATATATTTCAAGACTCTTTTACTTTTCATACATATGGTCAGTCATAGATATCAGCACTTACCTATGTTTTTTCAAGGAATCAGAGTTGACTAGTTTAGAACATATATAAAATGAAGCCTGAGGGTTTATTCTTGGTGCCCCTAGAACAACAAGAATTTTGAATATGAGAACCGAAACTAAACTTACTCTTTGTTTACGAAAGAATATTATATATAAATACCACATTTTGGTGCAAATCAATTAGGAACCCCTACATTATCAGAGTTTTAAAGACAAAAAACACAGAATATAGGAGCTAACTTTGCCCTGACAACGCCGCTTCATACTCCAAAATTTATGGATACAAGTAACATATAAACACTATCTTCAGCTGAACATACCCATAACTAAGACCCTACATGGGACGTTCTTTTACCACGTGGAAAATGTCGGACCTAAGTGTATATTATACGACTGCCCCACAAAAAAGACAGTGTCCCCCCTGCTTTACTTAAGCAGTATGTACTTGCAATTATAAATGAGCATCTTGAAACTCTATCCAATGCATATGAATGCTACACTGACGGTCCTTGCTGTCTGGGAGTAGGCAGGATGTGCTTTTGCAGAATCAGGATTGTAGGAGAGTTTATGCTGGGCTAGCACTACGCAAACTGAGCTGGCAGGAATACTCATGGCCACCGAATTTCTATTGAATCAAGGCTCGGGGGTAATATCTGTGATTCACAGAGTGCTCTACAGGTCTGAACACCTAGAAAAAAGATGCAGTAAAAATCGCAAATGACAATCAGGATAAACGTGTATCGGCAAAAAAACGAGGCCATAATATACGTTTTGTGTGGATTCCATCGCATGTTGGAATCCCCAGGCATGATCATGCTGATCGCCTGGCAAAGTCAGCCTGTGACAAGCAAAGTGTGGATATAGATCTTGGGGTACATATTTCTAGGTTTTATACAGTATTAAAGCTTCCTTTAAAGAGGAAATCTGAGTTGATTAATTCTCAACGCCCTGAAAGCTGTAGCATAAAAGGACTATGACCTTTTAGCAAGGGTTCATTCACCCATGGTTATATAAAAAAAAGAACAAAACAGTGTGATATTGTGACCCCAAGAATCAGGCTTGGATATAGATTGTATTGGCAGTCAGTACAGTTGTAATGTCGAAGAAACTAAGTGTAAAAATGTGTAAAGAAGAATATAAGCGAAAAACTTGTACATTTTATCTCAGAGTGCCATGTGTTACACCTTCAGACTACTTAGCATGAGGTACGGAGAATATGTAACTATTTCATATCCTCTGATGTCTTAGAAGATATACTTATATATATCATAAATTGGAATGTAGCAAACACAGACGCAAAATTTAAATGTTTGCAAGGGCCCTTTCCACGCCCCAAACGTACGCCGGCGTGGCAGATGAGTAGATAAAACGACTGTGTAATTGTTCCTTTCTTTAATTGATATAGTACTTATAATAAAGTTATAGCCTAAAATTGAAATGTAATACCATATATTAAACCATGCATCAAATGTACCACAGCTTGCCACGCCTGTGCAGTAGCCAAAGGGTAAATAAAGGACTAAAAAATAAACTAAACATCAGGCCACTCAATATGAGGTGCAACGACCTATGTGTTATATAACTTGACGTGCATAGGCCCTTAAACTGGAAATATAAATATATGAACAAAGAAGTATGCACATATATATAAATATATTTATGTAATAGAACATGCACACACACACACACACACACACACACACACACAGACACCCCATACACACACACAACCACACACACACACATACACACACACACACACACACAACCACACACACACCCCATACACCACGCACACAACACACGCACACACATATGTATGTATATATATATATATTATATATATATATATTATATATATATATATATTATATGTGGGGTGTGTGTGTGTGTGTGTGTGTGTGTGTGTTTTGTGGTTTTGTGTGTGTGTGGTGTGTGTGGTTGTGTGTGTTTATATATATGTATATATATAAGTATTTTTATACATATACATATGTTTTCTTTATTCATATATAAAAATATATATATATAATATATATACATAAAATATATATAATATATATATATATATATATATATATATATAATATATATATATATATATATATATTATATATAATACATAAAACAAAACACACATACATACATATGTATATAGATATTACACATGCCAACATAATACATACATACATACATACATATCTATCTATATATATGTATATTGAACAAAGAAAAATGCACATATCATAAATATATTTATATATATAGATACATGCATGCACACACACACACACACACACATACACACAAATCTACACCCACACAAACACAAACATCAACACACACACACACACCCCACACGCGCGCGCGCGCGCGCACAAACCACACACATACACACAGACACACATACACACACGCAGACACACCCCAAAACACACACACACACACACACAAACAGACACACACACACACAACACACACACCCGACATCATATGTATATATATATATATATATATATATATATATATATATATATATATATATATATATATATATATGTATGTTAAAATATATATATATATATATATATTATATATATCTATATATATATTATATAATATATATATATATATATATATATATTTAAACAACCCCACACACACACACACACACACACACACACACACACACACACACACACACACACACACACACACACACACACACACACACACACACACCACACACGCACACACACACACATTATGAATATAACATCTACGGTCATACCATCTGGATTGCACTTATACATAATTTATTTAAATCTACGGGTCCGCAACCCATATTTCAGTTTTCGCACCAAACGCCAGGCATGAATCTACTGTCCTGCAATCCGTATTTCAGTTACACATCAGGCCACTCAATATGAGGTGCAACGACCTATGTATTATATAAGTTGACGTGCATAGGGATTAAACTGGAAATATAAATATATGGGAAAAAAGAAGTATGCAAATATTTATAAACATATTTATATATATAGATACATGCATACACACACAACACACAAAAAACACACACACCATACATGCACACAGAACCCTCCCCCCCCCCCCACACACACACGCACCCACACACACACACACACTCATATATATATATTATATGTATATATATAAATAATATATATATAATTGAAACACACACACACACACACACACACACACACACACACACACACGCACACACACATACACATTATGGATATATATCTACGGTATACCATCTGGATTGCATTATATATCATTGTATAAATCTAGGGCCCGAAACCCACATTTCCGTCACACACCAAAAGCCTGGCATGAATCTACTGTCCTGCCATCCGTATTTCAAATTACAAAATAGGCCCCTCAATATGAGGTGCAACGACCTATGTGTTTTATAAGTTGACGTGCATAGGGCATTTAAACGGAAATATAATCTATGAAAAAATTTATACAGCAAAAATGAGCCAAAACACAGGAAAGAAACAGATTAAACCATAAGCCCCACGTTCTACACACCGATATCTAGTGTGGGGTGCTTGTGAGTGGGTGCAGGTGTGTATGTGTGTGCATTAATTTCAGCGAGCTATGTGATATATAACTTTTGATGTTGCGTGTGCATTCAATGGATATGTAAGTAAATAAACAAATTATAAAAACAGAAAAAAAATTGAAACACAAACGCAGAAAAAATAAACGATAACACATAAACACACGATCCACACACAGATATCTTCATGTGCGTGTGTGGTTGTGGAGAGTGCTGGTGTGTATGTGTGTATTAATTCCCTAATTCGAAAATTAGGGAAATCGATTTTCAAACACAACCCTATTCACACCAGAAAATACGATATGAAAATTGAATCTGACTTTCGCTGTCTCTATCGAAATAAAAAGCTAAATGATTTGGCAATTGCTTGTGAATATTTGATGTTCCCCCAGTTCTGATTCACCGTGGCACAGGAGGCATTCAAAGCACGAGTTTTGTTCGAACAGAGGGTGGAAAATATTTTATATTTAGAGTTTTAATGGCTGCCTATCTGTTTCATCTTGGTAAAATTATTATGTTATCTATTTCTGGGGGATGGGATCTTTAACCTCAATTTACGAATGAAATTTTTTAAAGCATCTAGTTAGAGTATGATAACAAACTAAATGAACAGATGGGCATCCAAAGTTTTATAAGAAAAAACGAATTGCAGCTTGTAAATATTTCAATGAACATACACAGAACAACAATGTAAGGAATCTTTCATAAAGCGGCTTGCATTCTGTTTTCCCACTTCCTTGAAACAAGTGCCTTCGTACCATTCTCATGCATTTTTTATTGTGAAGCCTTTTTACTTCTTGAGTTCATCTTTTCTAGGAAATTTGACATGTAAAGCACACCTTTTTTAATTGATTTGGAATTGTCTTGGGAACAAATTGCTTTTATATACAATATTCACGGTATCTTATTATGATACGATTAATATCTACTTACAAAGCTTAATTTAAAGAAACTAGTAGATGATAGAAAAAATACGATATTGCATTAACAAATAAAAGGTACTTGAAATTAATACAAAGTCTTCTATCATCTAGTATGATTTCGAAATTAAAGATTTTTTTTTGTTCTGTTGTCGAACGCATACACACAACGCACATACTAAACACAAACAATCCAAGCGCACACACAAGCACACAGAAGGCAGCGAGTGATTTTTTTTTCACAATCTGTTTTCTCAATAACATTTAACCGTTCCTGCTGTCCTCTTGCTTTCCCTCCATCAAACCATTCCGAACAATAATCTGATTTACTATTAGAAACTCTTTAAACATCGACATTGCTCTCCTTAAGTCACATTCAACGTGGATTAGGTGCATGATCTCAGATATCTCTCAAATGCTACTGTAAATGCTACGCGAATAACCATTAATAGCAGTTAAGCTCCGTGAGTAAGTCGCTGGTGTTCAAAGCGCTCACACTCGGAGCGAGAACCAATTTACTCAAGTCTGGCTTTGATATGTAAAGAGGCTTTGTACATCTAGTTAGGGTCTTGCATGTGATAATCATCTGATAGGTTATCTTTAGTGAGGGTTAGCTTGGGTGCGCGATTTTTTTATTATACGAAGCTCATGGGCAGTTAAGAGACGCAATTACTGACAATTCATTTCATATCGACATCGGCCATTCTGATACTGGGTGGAAATATCAGCTGGCTTACCTACAGTCTGGGCCTATATTGTTTCATAGTAAAATCATTCATTTGTTTCGATTACTAATTATTAAACCACTGGTTATAAGGATAAAGACAAAGGAATTATATTATTGTCATTATCCTTATCGATTAAACTAATAATTGGATTTCACCACGTATACGAGTTTCTTGTTATTATCTTTAAATCAGTGGCTACATATTTTGCCAAACAGCCGTTAATGCTAACAATGCTATTAGAGTAGGACGGAAAGCAAGATTACAGGCAAGACAAGTTGAGCAATTTCGCCACAACACTGACAGGAAAAGATCTTTGATCCACGGAAAATCGCACAGACACACACACACACACACACACACACACACACACACACACACACACACGCACGCACGCACACACACACACACACACACACTCACACACACACACACACACACACACACACACACCCCACACACACACACACACACACACACACACACACAACCCTGATTCACACACACACACACATAGACATACACATAGACGTACTGCACACAATAGCACAAAACAATGGGGTTTCGACCCGGGGGCTGTGGTACACACCTACAAGATTTCTCCAAGGGAAAACTCAAACAATTCAGTGCGGGGATGTGTGGAGAGGAAGAGGGGGTTGGGTAGGGGAATGGGCATAGGGGGGTGGGGGAGGGGAAGAGGTTTGTTACAAGTGACTTATGACCGTTTCATTAACATGTATGCTGCAGTTGCACAGTTATTTAATTTAGCATATTGCATGCTGCGTAACATCGCGCGAGGGTCTGTTGTTATAAATTCTGCTTGCACGAGTTGACAGATCCCTTAAGATGAGATACATTTATGGATAAGTTTGTTGCCTTGGTAATATTTATTAGTTTATTTGAAGTTTCCTAGTCATGGCTATCTGTGTGAAATATTGTCAGTCAACTTTCTTGTTTTATATTCTCTAAAAGTAATAAAAAACTTGCTTGATCTGTACAGTTATTATTCTGTATCATTGTTCTATCCTCTTGTATATATCATACGCGTGTCCTTTAGCCTCTCTGTTCCTTCCTCTTTTCATACCACCCATTCCTCCCTTCTGCCTGCCTCACCCTCTCTCGCTCTTGTTTACATCCCTCCTGCCTTTCTCCCTTTCTCTCCCCCCCCCTCCTTCTCTCTCTGTGTTTCACACTCGCTCTCTCTCTCTCTCTCTCGTTTGCTGTTTGCTCTCTCTCTCTATCGTTCTCGCCATCTCTCTGTCTCCTCCCTCTCTCTCTCAGACTGTTGCCTCTCGCTTCCTCTCTCTCGCTCTCGCTCTCGCTCTCTCATTCTCTCTCTCTCTCTCTCTCTCTCACTCTCACTCTCTCTCCCTCCCTACCTCCCTCCCCCCTCTCTCTCTCTCTCTCCCTCCCCTCCTTCCCTCCCTCCCCCCTCCCCCCCCTCTCTCTCTCTCTCTCCCTCCCTACCTCCTCCTCCCTCTCTATCTCCCCCCCTCTCTCCCTCACTCCTCCCTCTCGCTCTCTCTCTCTATCTCTCTCTCTAGTAAATCAATTTGCTATAATGAATTACACTGTCGAGAATCTGGGCCATGGTTAATCTACTCACATTTTTTTGTTCCAATCCGCCTTTTCGTGTAATTCTGCTGACAAACCAATTAACCAACCAATTACTCAATAAATAAATCTGAACAAAAAGCGTTGTGTCCTGAGTTCGACAATATTCGTATCATGAATATTATAATGTTAATAACAACGAGAACTAGAACGTACTCAGGGTGTGTATATCTCTGATGTTTACTGAAGTCTACCTTCCCCCCTCTTCTTTAAAATTCTACTTATTCAAATCGCAAAATCTTCCTTAATCTACCTCATCAACCCTGATATACTCCCCCAATGGTCACCACACGCCAAAGAAAATATATTCCTATGGTATATATATATCGACTCTCTCTCTCTCTCTCTCTCTCTCTCTCTCTATATATATATATATGTGTGTGTGTGTGTGTGTGTGTGTGTGTGTGTGGTGTGGGGTGTGTGTGTGTGTGTGTGTGTGTGTGTGTGTGTGTGTGTGTGTGCGTGTGTATACATATTATATATATATATTATATAGTATATATATATTTTATATAATAATATACATATATATATATATATAAATATAAATAAATATATATATATATATATATATATATATATAATATATATATATATATATACATAATTTTTTTTCAAGTGCCCTGTCCTACAAGGACGTTGGCGATCATGGATTTCCATGATTTTCTTGGCAATTTAGAGCGGTGGTTTGCCGTTGCCTTCCGCCCGGTGTTTTTATCGAGTCACCATCTCTATTTACCCGGGTCTGGGACCGGCACTGACTTGGGCTGACTTACCCCCCCAGTGGCTAGGTAGGTAATCGAGGTGAAGTTCCTTGCCCAAGGGAACAACGCGCCGGTCGGTGACTCGAACCCACAAACTCAGATTGCCGTCGTGATACTCTTGAGTCGATGCTCTAAATACTCGTCCACCGCGGCCATATATAATTAATATATATATATATAGATTATATATATGATATAATATATAATGATATATATATATATAGTATAAACACACACACACACCAACACACACACACACACACACACACACATATATTATATATATATATATATATATAGTATATACAATATATAATATATAATACATATACATATATATATATAATATAGATATATATATATTATATATATATACACACATTAATATATATATTATATATATATATATATATATATATATATTATATATATATATATATATATATATATATAAGCACACACACACACACATACATATATATTATTTTATTACTCATTTTAGCGGATATATAGCGCGAGAAAGTCCACAATCTATCGCTGAGAACAAGAAGGGCCAATGCCATAAAAGTCAGTGTTGAGAAAAACGCATTGAAAGTTTGCTCCGTTAACTGAAATTCAGCAAATAACGAGTTTTTTCAGATTTTTTTCCTTATTCTTTATAGACATATTTCATATAACAAAAATAACGACTATTCCTAACGAAAGAGATATAATTCTTTAATGTGAAACAATCCTTGCAAAAAAATATATTTTTTGCTGATTAATTAATAAATCATGACATTTACTGCTGTTAATTTGAAAACCATTCTATTCTTTTTTTAACATTTTATGGCTTAGAATATAAATAAACTTCCTTTGAAAATAATCATGCAATACATTCACATCATTTTTTTCTTTCTTTAACAGTAACATTACCTGTTTACCGAAAATAGCACACTGACGCTAAGGAAAATAAAGATAGCTTTCGGTTGCTATGTATCTAAATTGCAGCCGTTTGTTGCAATGAGTCACATAATGGGATATATGATTTTCAGCGAATCAAATTTCGTAGCAATGCATTGGACGTCCCAATGCATGATGACACTAGACCTTATAACACTTATAGAAACAAAAAAATCCCAGTCGGTGGTAGGCATATCTCAAAATTGGCAAAATTGGTTCTGACATTGGCCCTTCTAACTCTCGGCCCTAGAAATGCAGATCATGCGTTTTCATCATTATCTGTCCTTAGGGTTTAGCATGGTCCTGGTGGCAAGCAAATACAGTAAGAAAAGGAAAACATATTTACAAAAATCAATAGATAGTATATAAGTAAATAAACTTGGCAGATGAAATGGCCTCCTTCGATAATAACGATAATGGTAATAAATGATGATGATAATAATGATGATGATAATGAAAACAAAATTATAAGGAGGATACTGGTGATGATAAGAAAGATAAAAACATTATCGATGATGATTAAATAAACAGTAACTAAAGAAACTAAAGGAAGAATACTGATAATATCGACAGAAAAAAATATAACGAGGGAAAGAGGTCGAAATTAATGAATAGATGAAACAGAATAAAGCAACGATATGAAAATTTACAATTTTCAAATGGAAAAGTATTATAATAGAGTGGGAAATGATATTAGATTAAGACACGGCATTGAAATATATATAATAATAATAAATAATATAAATAAAAATAATATAATAAATATAATGCGTAATATAACGTTATAATATATTAAGATAATATATAAAAGAATAAAATTATATAATTTTAATATAAATGTAAATATATATTTATAAATATAATAAAAAATAATAAATATATAATATAGATATATAATAATAAAATGTATGATATATTATATATATATATATATATATATATATATAATATATATATATATAAAATATATATATTGTGTGTGTGTGTGGTGTGTGTGGTGTGTGTGTGGGGTGTGTGTGTGGTGGGGTTTGGTGTGGGGTGTGGTGAGAAAGGAGAGAGAGGGGAGAGAGAGAGAGAAGAGAGAAGAGAGGAAAGAGAGAGAAGAGAGGGAAGAGAGAGAAGAGAGAGAGAGAGAGGAGAGAGGAGAGGAAAGAAGAAGAAGAGAGAGAGAAGTTAACAGCCAGACAGATACGAATTGGAAAGAAGGGAAAAATTACGTAAAATATATACGTAATAGTATTAATATATATATATATATATATATATATATATGTATATATATAATTATATATATATATATTAAAATATATTTTATTATATTTTATATATTATATTATATATATATATATTATATATATATAAAATATATATATAAAACACAACACAGTATAAATAAATAAATAAAAATTATATTATATAAATAATTATATAATATAATAATATATATATATATATTAAAATATATAAAATATGTATGTAGTATAAATAATATATATATATATATAATAATAAATATAAAATATAATATATATATGTGTGTGGGGTGTGGTGTGTGTGTGGGTGTGTGTGTGTGTGGTGTGGTGTATGGGTGTGTGTGAGAAAGCGGAGAGAGAGAGAGAGGAGGAGAGAGAGAGAAAAGAGAGGAGAGAGGAGAGAGAGAGAGAGAGAGAGAGAGAGAAAAGAGGAGAGAGAGAGAGAGAGAGAGAAGCAGCCAGACAGATACGAAGGGGAAAAGGGAAGGGAAATTACGTAGTCATGGTTATTACTGTTTGTATACTCACGGTGTTGTGTTGTATATTGTTTGTTTGGGTGTTCTCATGATGCTTGAGGGAGAAGAACACACCAATTAAAATTAAAGTAGGTTCATGTAGATACCCTCTGACAAAAATAAAAGGGAGCTCTTCACAGTCCTGTGCGTCACGCGTCGGCCATGCCCGGGGAGCGCTACTGCCAGAGTGTGACTACAGACACAAAAAAAATATTGTACTCTAAAAAAATTGTACAGAGAATCTCATCTTTTACATAGGCGATATGTTACACAGTAATATAAGCTAAACATAATCTTCTTATTTCACATGGTGTAACATATCACACAAAAGGCAGCATATCCCTAATACAATCATATAATTATCACAATACAGGTACGATAATATTGTCATCATATCCCGTACATGGCGGCATCACAATATGGCGCTCAAAAACTCACATAAGTATCACAACTCACTTTATTATCACAACCCCACATCTCCCTCCCCCCTTAGTTCACTAGCGGGAGTCTTGAACGGACTCGAGTGATACGTTCAAAACGTCGAGGTTTAACAGGCACAGATGGGGCAGAAGATCCAGGGCATCATCTGACATCTGTTTTTCCCAAAAATCAGTTGAGTGCCCAATCATGAGCTGTGTAGGGGCAAGAAGCGTCGATTGCGCCACAGTATACGGCCACTTGGAAGCCTGATGTGAAAATCACGAGATTTGCCAATACCCATGACAGTGCCAACCTTTTTCCCATGTTTGGATGTGGGACCCTGGATTGCACATGCGCCCCAACTTCAAACTTGGAAAGTGTGTGGGCACGAGTGTCATAGCGGGTCTTCACGTCCTTGGCACATACGCAGCACGACGGTCGCAGTCTTCAGCCTTGGTCTCCCCACTCCTTCATGAAGGCACTAGAGGGGGCAGGCAACAGGAGCGAAGGGGCAAAATAAAACAGAACTTGAGCAGGAGAAACGACCAGTGAAATTTGGGCGTTACGCAATTCCAGTAAGCCTCTGTCGAACCCCTCAAGTCAATATTCCCTTTGGGTGCGTTTTCATGATCAGATACTTGACTTTCTTCACAGCAGCCTCTGCATGCCCATTGGACTGTGGGTAATGGGAGCTTGACGTGACATGACGCACTCCCCATCGCTGAGGAAAATAGAAAAACCCCGCTGGAAGTGATGTCCCCCATCGGTGCGCAGGTGAACTGGCACCCCCAGGGGAGAATATCATCAGAGAACACAACTGCGAGATGCCTGCAACGAGGCTCCGGGGCCCTACTTCTAGTGGTGGTGTGGCCCCAGGCCCTTTCCCTTCCGTCCCCGCACTCTCCCGGCGATCACGGTCCTGCCTCTGCGGACTTGGTGCACGTCGCCCCTCCCAGTCCCTCTACCCCTGGAAAGCTTTCCTGTGTCCCCTCGGCGGGAAGCTTATCCGGGGTCTCCTCGGCAGGCAGCTCCCCCGGCAAGCCCTCGGCAGGCGGCTCCTCCGGCGTGTCCTCGGCAGGCAGTCCTCCGGCAAATCTCGGCGGGGCAGCTCTCCAGGGTGTCCTCGGACGGCAGCTCCTTCGGCGCGTCCTCGGCAAGAAAGCTCCTTCGACGCGTCCTCGGCAGGCAGCTCCCCCGGGGGTGTCCTCGGACGGCAGCTCCTCCGGGATGGCTTCGGCAGGCAGCTCCTCCGGGATGGTTTCGGCAGGCAGCTCCTCCGGGATGGCTTCGGCAGGCAGCTCCTCCGGCGCATCTGCGGCAGGCAGCCCCTCCGGGCTTTTTCGGCAGGCAGCGCCTCCGGCGCATTTTCGGTAGGCAGCTCCTCCGGCGCATTTTCGGCAGGGCAGCTCCTCCGGCGCATTTTCGGCAGGAAGTCCTCCGACGTCGGCGGAGATGAGAAGCATTCGACGCAGCAGAACGCTCACTGGCGAACTGCAGTTGAATTACGGGCTGCGGGGGAGTGAGGCGAAGTATCAGTCCTGAAAACGGCAGCTTCCTCCTTCCGACGGGCTTCCTCCTCTTTTCATCCCTCTGTATTATCCACTGGAGCAATGTAATAATATCTGTGGGAGGTGGGATGCTGGCACTGGCCCCTTCAGACTCTTCAAGGCTAGAGTCTGGTTTCTCAGTGTGCTCTTACGGGCCCTCTTGCGATTTCTTCCTTTACCCATGGTCCCGTGGTAAGGGTGTAAAGATAATACAGAAAAATTCGGCGAAAATCCGGTGAATTCCGACCATGCAGTGTGGGGGAGTGAGTGTGTGTGCGTGGCAGTGCCGTGACGTCACGTGGGCACGTGGGGTAGGCGACCCGCGACGCGAGAGAATCAGTCGCTCACGAAGCGTCGTAGAGAGCGCAGAGATATGTCTCGCTCCTCGATCTTCAATATGCTTCGATTCGGCTCCTTATGCTGCTAAATATAGCACTGCACAAAACAATAGGCCCCAGCACAACAATAATTCACTATAGCACCACAATTTACTGCACTAATGAAAATCACTCCTGAGGGGTTATTTTCTGAGCGGCCACGAGGGGGGAGGAGGCACGGGCAGGGGACAGGCCACAGGCTGGCGTCAGAATGAATAAACTGGATCACTGCGCCTGTTTGTTACTCACGGTGTTGTGTTCGTATATCTGTTTGTTGGTGTTTCTCTATGATGCTTGAGGGAGAAGAACACACCAATTAAAATTAAAGTAGGTTCATTGTAGATCAGCTCTGACAAAAATAAAAGGGAGCTCTTTACAGCCTGGGCGTTTACGCGTCGGCCCTGCCCCAGAGCGCTACTGCAGACGTGTGACTACAGACACAAAATAAAATATTGTACTCTATAAAATTTTACAGAGAATCTCATCTTTTACATAGGCGATATGTTACACAGGGAATATAAGCTAAACATAATCTTCTATTATTTCACATGGTGAACATAACACAAAAGGCAGCAATTTCATAATACAATCATATAATTATACAATACAGGTACGATAATATTGTCATCATATCCCGTACATGGCGGCATCACAATATGGCGCTCACAATCACATAAGTATCACAACTATTTATTATCAAACCCAAAAATTTCCAAAGAAATATTAGATACATGTACACCCTCTGCCTTGTCTTCTTCCCTTAATCCCATAACTAACATCATCTACTTTGTTTTCGCGCAATAGGATTTGGAGTTTCATGAAATTCCACACTCTCTATGCTGAACTAGATCGCACTTTTCCGAGTGTAGAATGGGTTTGTTATTGAACTTTATGCGCGTGTAACAAGTATATATAGGCAGTTTGAGAAAGAAAACGCACAAAACACACACATTCTAGTTAATATCTTAAGATGTAATTTAAGTTTTAATTCTTCATTTTAAATTTTCATTTGCAGAGAACAAACTTCGGAGGTAAAAAGTGCAGGATTTGAAACCCGCCCGAGTTTAAGGCGGGGTCTTGCTTTATTTATTTCTAGATAACGATTATATTTTTTCATTTCTCTCTTTTTATGGACACAAGGGAGCCGCCCGGGCCCCTTGGCCCTCATTTTGGTTATGACAGCACGCCTCTCTCTCTCTCTCTCTCTCTCTCTCTCTCTCTCTCTCTCTCTCTCTTTTTCTCTTTTTCTTTCTCTCTTTCTCTTCTCTTTTATCCTTCTCATTTCTCTCTCTTTTTCTCCTCTTTTTTTTCTCTAACTCTCTTTTGTTTTTCTCTCTCTCTCTCCCTCCCTTCCTCCCTTCCTCCTCCCCCCTCTCTGTCTCTGTCTCTCTGTCTCCTCTCTCTCTCTCTTTTTTTTCTTTCTTTCTTTTTTTGTCCTCTGTTTCTCTCTGTTTCTATCGTTATTTTTATTTCTATCTCTCTGTTTTTCTCCCCCCCCTCTCTCTCTCTCTCTTCCCCTCCTCTCTCGCCCTTTTTTCCCCTCTTCTCTCTCTCCCTCCCCCTCCTCTCCCCCTTCTCAGTCTGTCTTCCGCTCCCTCCCCTTTTTTCCCTCTCTCTCCGTATGTGTGTGGGCGAATGGGACTGAGGGGAGCTATCTGTCCGTTGCGTGTGTATGTTTGGGGGGAGGTGTGTGCGTGTTTCGTGGGGGTGTATGTACCGAGGGGGGATTACTTCGACCGGGATTTTTACATGTCATGTTTGTAAGTGTGTAAGTTCTTTGTGTCTGTTTATATATGGGGAAGGGGGTATGTACGTGTTTAGCTTGGTGATGTGTGTGTTCGGTGAGATTGTGGTGTATGTGTATGGAGTATGCGTGTTTTTCGTTTGTTTCAGGGGGAATGGGTGATTGATTATGGGTATGTGTTTTGTATTATCTTTGTTATGGTCTTGGGTGTAGTATTATTTGCGCATACGTGTAACTGTACATGTACGTTTATGCAAGCAAATCTTTCCTCGAACCAATTAAGTATATTAATTTTTCTTTTTTCAATATTTTCACATATTGGCGAATCAATGATTTACGTAAAACACTTTTCTTTTTCGACCTGCTATCAGTTCGGTCATTTTCCGGGGGAGCGATAGCGAGGAAGCCCAAGTTCAGCCCCCGCCCACCGCCTCCCGCCTCCAACCCCCCCTACCCGCCTCCACCCGCCCCCCCCCATCACGCCTTTTCTCGCCCCTCTCCTCCCGCCCTCACCCGCCTCCACCGCCCCGCCCATCCACGCCTTTTCCGCCCGTCTCCGGCCCCCCTCACCCGCAGGAGCCGCCCATCTCTTCCCCCGTCAAGGCCCCCTCCGTCTCGCTCCGTAATTTTGCCAAGGAAACAAAGGCCAGTCGTCACAGCTATCGTAAAGCCGCCGTTTTACAACCTCCCCAAACCCTTAATTGCAGTGAGGTCAATACGTAATGGAATTTTTTACTCAGTCGCTCAAAAAAAAAAGGAAAGAAAAAAAGGGAGGTGAGAAAAAAAAAGTTTTGTCGTGTAGAGGACAAGCATGAATCGGGAACACGATGAGGTCGTACTAATTTTTTCGCCCGTTTTAAATTTTAAGCGGTTACGGACAAAGAGAGGGACGGAGAGAAATAGAAGGGCGGATAGATAGATAAACAGTAGTAAATATATAGATACAGAAAAAAAAAAACAGACAGACAAACAAATAGACGATAAACCGACACAGAAAAAGAGACAGGCAAACAGATACACAAACAGACAGACAACTAAAGGGAAACCCAAAAAAAGAGAAAGAACCCCAAAAAAGGGGGCATTGGAGCACCCTTGATCAGCTCCATTTCCCCCGGGGGGCGGAGGGGAGGCGGCGTCATGAAAGCGTCAGGAGGAGAGTCCCTGACGCCGATTAGATGGCCGGGAAGCATCGCTCATTTCTCTGGTGACTTGGCACTCGGCGGAAGGGCGATAGGTGGCGTGCTTTTTTGCCAGTTATGGGTATAAATATATAATAATATATATATTATCTATATTATATATATATATATAAAAATATATATATAATTATTATATATAAATATTTATATTATATATATATAATATATTATAAATATATATATTATATATATATATATTATATATAATATATATATATATATATATTAATATATAATATATATAGATATAATATATATATATGACACACACACACAAACACACAACACACACACACACACACACACACAAAACAACACAACACAAAACACACAACAAACCCCACACCACACAAACCAACCCCACACCACCCAAATTAATAATTATAAATTATATAATATATAATATAAATAAACACACACAAACAAACCCACACACAAACACAAAAAAGATAGATATAATTATGAAATATAGAATACCATATACACACACGCACATACAAATTGTTGTATACAATATATGGTCTACACGGTATACCACTCTTTTCCTCTTATGTATATTATTATTAAATATAAAATATAAATAATATAATAATTTTATTAAAATATATATAATTTTAAAAGTATAACAAAACACACACACCACACACAACACACCACACCACACACCCCACACACACACACACCACACACACATTAAAATTATTTAAAAATAAAATTTTATAAATTTTAAATATAAAAATAAACAAAACACACACAACACACACCACAAATAAACATATAACATATATTCATATCATCTATCTGTTATCATTACTTCAAATTTTATATTATATAATATAAAATATATATATAGGAGAGAGAGAGAGAGAGAGAGAGAGGAGTGGCATAGGCCCCGGGGGAGAGTGCTGTGGTGTAGATTTACAAAAACACACGCAGACACACACGCAGATAAAAAAATAAAATATATAAATTTAAAATATAAAATATATATACGTAATATTTAAATTTTTAAAATAATATATATTATATATAATATATATATATAGAAATAAAATTTAAATATACAACACACACACAAATCTCCTCTCCTTTCCTCTCATACAAATAAATTATTATATAAAATATAAGATAATATAATATAATATATATAATATATATAATATATATATAATATATAAAATATATATATAAAATATATATAAATAGTTGAATTTTATATGTATATATATATATATATTATATATATATATATATATATATTATACACACACACACACACAAACACCACACACACACAACAACACACACACACACACACAACCACAATAATATAAATAATATAATTTTATAATATATAATATAAACATATATACACACCATAATTTTACACACATGCATATACCAATACACACACATACAAGGGAAACCCGTTGGCGTCACCGGTTTTTTTTATCTGTATTTCTATGTATATTTTTCAGACTCTGGCGCAATAATCAATAAACCAAAAAAAAGTATATTTTAATATTATACATATATAAGTTATATAGTATAGTATTATTATATATATATAATAACAATATATATATAAAAATAAAAAATATTTAATATATATTATAATATTATTAATATATAATAATACACACTCAACCTTTTCCGGTTATGATATGCAGCAGAGGCTGAAATATACATGAATACCGATAAAAAGGACAAAAAACCGAAAAAAAGGATGAGGGTAGGGATAAATATATATATATATATAAGATAGAATACATAATATAAGATAGAAATAAAAAAAATAATGATATAGAACATACAAAAGAATTACAAAAATACATAAAAGAAGATATAGAATATAATATATAAATATAATAATAAAAATGTATAGCATCTATCTAAACTACTATCTATCTATAACTATTAGTCTATACTATAATATATACAATATATATAATAATATATATAATTATATAATATATTAATATATAAATAAATATATTATACATACTTTTTTTGGTTTATTGATTATGCAAAAAATACCCGACTGTGATCCTATTCGGCTCCGCAAATCGTTGCCCGGGGGTTGATATTGAACTGCCCCATGCCGTGTGACATTTTCTCCGTCGCGATGTATGCTGCACCCTAATTTTCTTTTTTAGTTTTATTCAGTCTCAGGACTATTCTGCTTCCTCCAGTTCGGTAAAATGGCCAGCTTCATCTACAGTGCCACCATGGCATGGAAGTCCTGTGGTGACGGATGTCAGCCGATGTTCGTGATCCTGGTGCAGAAACCACGGCCCGTAACCCAAAGTAGCTGATCGCAACGCTCAGGGTAGCGATATACAAAAACTACAAGGGTTGCTTCCGCGTTCTGTCACGTATTAAGTCCGATTTTTCCCCGGATGTGCTGGCGATTCCACGTTTCCCAAGTATCTGCTGACGCCTGGGAAAGTTTCACGGTTTAAAAAGAGAACATTTCTAGAAGGGAAAACTCGAAAAAGGCCCAAAAACATTCTTTTATTGTGAAAAATATTTATTCTCATCATACCTTTTTTACATTGTCAAAGGAAAAAAGGTGTAAATGGGTATAGAAAAAATAGATAAAGGGGAAAGTAAATATATATATATATAAAATATAAAAAGAAAATATACTAAAAACCCCAAAACCCCACCCCCCCCCAACAGACACCAAAACACACAACCAAAAAATAATTATTATATTTTTAATTATAATAAGATAATAATATATAATATATAATATTTTAAAAAGAAATAAAAGATATATAATATATAATATTATTATATAATATATATAGCTTATATAAATTTTTGTAATTATATACTTTTATTTCCATAAGGAAGATGCATCGTAAACGACAAAAATCCATAACCCCGAACACCGCTTTTAAAAATAGGGTAAAATTTTAAAATATAGAATATTTTTATAAAATATATAAGATTATTATATAAAAAATATATTAAAATTTTAAAAATATATTAAAAATATTAATAAAATAATTATAATATATTTATTATAGATTATTAGATATATAAGTATAAATATATTTATTTAATATATTTTGGGGGAAATTATAGTAAATAAATGGGGAAAAATTTTAATAAAAAAAAGAATATATATACATATAGTTAAAAAAAATATTTTAAATAAGGATTTTATATTAATATATTAATTTTATAATACAAAAATATATATAAAAAATAAAATAAAACATATAATAAAATATTAAAATAAAATATAATTAATATATTATATATAAAATATATATATATACATATATATATAATTTTATATATATATATTTAAAAATATAATATAAATTATATATATATTTTTATATATATTATATATATATATTGAAAAACAAAGGGGGGATAGGGGGGGTTTTTGGGGTTTGAGTTTTCGTGCACATGTACGTTATAGGAAATATAAGTATATACATATAAAAGACAT
>NW_023639505.1:0-5000 GCF_015228065.2 Penaeus monodon
TATATATAAATTTTTATAATATATAATAAAATATATAAGTGTATTATATATTAAAATATTAAAAAATATTTTATATGATATATTAAATTTACATTATACATACATTTTTTTTAGTAATAATTTTTATAATGTTTTTAATTAGTATATATATATTTAATATATTTATATTATTTTTTATATTTTAAAAATATATAAAGTTCTTATTAAAAATATAAAATTTATATATATTTTTAAAATTTATATAATATATATATATATGTACGTATATAAAGAATAAATATATAGTTTTCTCTTATGTAAAAGAAAAAAAAAGGAAATATATATTAATATATATATATAATATAATATTATATATATATATTTGTGTGTGGGGTGTGGGGTTTGTTGTGTGTGTGTGTTGTTTGTTTGTGTGGTTTTTGTTTTTTTTTTTTTATTTAATTTTTTTTTTTGTATTATAAATTTTTTAAACCCCTTTTTTTATATATAAATTTATTTTTTTTTTATAATAATATATTTATATATTTTTAAAATATATATATTATATATATATATAATTTTTTTTTTAAAATTTTAAATTTTATGTGTGGGTTTGTGTTTTGTGTGTTTTATAAAATATATATAAAAATATATATATATTAACATAATATATACATATAATATAAATATAAACACACACACCATAACACACACACACACACAAAAAAAAATACACACACAAACAAACAACCCACCCCACACACACACACACACACACACACACACACACACACATAACAAACAAACATATATGTATAGTGTATATATATATAAAGATATATATATATATCATATATATAGTATATATATACAGGAAACACACACGGCACACAGACACACACATACATACACACACACACAACACACACCACACACACACCACACACACACACAAAACCACACACATATACACACAAACCCACACACACCACACAATATAATATATATATACGATATAGATATATATATATACTACTAGTATATATATATAATATAATATAATAATGTAGGTAGTATATGATATATATAGATATAGATATATATATATATATAATGGGTGTGTGGTGTGTAGTGTGTGTGTGTGTGTGTGTTGTGGTGCTATACATCAAAATCTGTTATATATACATCGATTATCTCAAGAGTAAGATATACGTATATTATATAAATAAATTATTAAGATATATATATATAATAATATAGATATATTTATTTATATAGCCGTATATTATATACAATTGATAACAATGTATGATATATAATATACTTAGATAGATATATATAATATAATAATATATATACTATACATATAGATAGATATAGATATATAATTTCTATGAATATAGTATATATATAATATATCATATATAAACAGATATATATTTATCTCTGATGTGTGAGTGTGTATACATAGATATTTATATATATATCTAATAATATATATAAGATATAAAATTATATATAATGTATATATATATATATATGTTATGTGTTATGTGTGTTTGTGGGTGTGTGTGTGGTGTGTGTGTGTTGTGGATGATGTGTGTGTGTTGTGTGTGTATCATAATATATATATATATATAATATCAATATATATATATATATAGATATACATTAACATATATAATAGATAGAAATATATATATATCTAGATATATAATATATATATTATATATATGTATATATATATATATGATAGATATATATATATATAGAGCATATATATATCTATATATTACAGGGCTATAGAATATATATATATAGAGATATATAATATTAGATATATATATATATTGTAAAAATAATATATAATCTGTATAGATATACTAATATATATCTTATAATATATATAGATATAAAATATAATAATATATGTGCGGTGTATATATATATCTATCTATTATATATATATAATATAATATTATATAATTATCTATATAGTGTGTGTGTGTGTGTGTGTGTTGTGTGTGATTTTGTGAGTGTTGTGTTGGTATAGAGATATATATATATATATTATCTATCTAAATAATAGATATATATAAATATAATATATATATATATATATATATATATATGTAATATTACATATATACATATTAGTATGTCTGGGTGTATGTTGTGTGTGAGGGTTAATTGTGTGTGGTGTGAACATAGGAATAGAGTATAATGTATATATATATGATATATATATATATATGATATATATATAAAGAAAATAAATCATAGATATACATATATATAGAAAATAATAATATATCTATATAATATATAATATCTATATATAATATCTCCTATATATATAATATATATAATAGTAGAAATAAGAATATATATACATATATGTGGTGTAATATATATATAATATATAGAGAGATAAATGATCTATACGATGATATATATATATATTTTATACACAATATAGTATGTCTGGTGTGTGGTGTGTGTGTGTGTGTGTCTATATATATAATATAATATGATATATAATATTAATATATATATATATAGCATACTATATATAATATATATCAGATATATATATATATAGATAGAATATATAGATATATATATATATATAATATATATGTGTGTGTGTGTGCGTTGTGTGGGGCGTGTGGGAGTCTAATATATTCATATTATATGTAGATAATATATATATATATATATATATATATATATATATATATGTATATATATAGATATATATATATATATATTATATGTATATATAAAATCTAATGCATATATACATACATTTTTATTGTATCTAAATATATTATATATAGTTTAGATATATGTATATAGAATTTATATATATGTAGATTATATAATATATTAGATATATAATCTATAATATTTAATATATATATATGTTAATATATAGATAAACTATATATATATCTTATAATATATATATATATTATATATATATATACATGTATATGGTACTATAATGAGAAAAAATATATTAACTATATGTGTGTGGGTGTGATGGTGTGTGTGTGTTTGTGGATGGGAATATAGAGTAGATAGATAAATATATATATAGTCTATATATATATATAATCAGAATAATAATGTATTATTAGATTATTATATATAAAAATATACATATAGTAGATATTATATAGATAATGTATAGATATATAGATGATAGATATATAAATATATATAGAGATAACTAGGATATTAGATCCTATATACATCATTTCTATTGATAGTAAATATATGATATAAAGTTTAATATATACGAATAAATTTATATTCTTTATATATAATAGAGAGATATATATATATATTATAGATAGAGATAGAGATAGTCATATATAATATATATATAAAGATAATATTATAATATATATATATTATAATATTACATATATATATATCATATTATGTACGGATATAATAAATAAATTAAATGTTTACATATTAGGTAGTAAGAAAAATACAGATATTATATAGATAATATTAATATAATTATGATATTATATATATAATATATATATTTATATATATATGTGTGTGTGGTGTGTGTGTGTGTGTCTGTCAGTGGTGTGTGTGGTGGTGGGTGTGTGTGCGGTGTGTGTGTGTATATATGTGTGTGTTTATATGTATTATAATATATATATATTATAGAGCATAATATATATATATGTTATGTATATACTAATATATTCATATATACATATATATATATTTTAAATATAATCTATATATAATATAATATATATATATAGGAAATAATATATATGAATATATATAATTAGATATATATTATATATAAGTATAGATATATAATATATATTTATATATATGAGTAGATGTGTGTTGTGCGTGTGTGTGTAGGTTGTGGATTCACACCCACACACCAACACAAACCCACACACACACCCAAACACACCACACACACACATCACAAAACATTTATATATATATATATATATATATAGATATATAATATAAGATATAATAAGTACAGATCACACAACAACAACACAGAACACCACAGACATACAACACACACACAAACACACACACAACAAACACACACACACCCTAACATGCACACACACACAGCATATATATATATATATATATCATATATATATTATATAGTATATATATATAATATATGTATATAATATGTCTACTATATATTATCATATATATATATCTATATATATATATTATATGGGTTGTGTGTGTGGTGTGTGTGTCTATGTGTGTGTGTGTGGTGGTGTGTGGTGGTGTAGGTGTTTTTGTATATAAAATATTGCATTATATAACATATAATATATTATATATAAACATATTACGCAATATAGATAAAATAAATCAAATATATATATATATAATATATATATATATATAATATATATTACTTCTAGATATATAGAGCATATAAAAGTATAATATATATATATATTATAGATATATATTATTAAATATAGATATACTATATAATATATATATATATATAATATATAGATATATACAGACACCACAGACACACAGACAAAACAAATACCTACCCACCTCTACACACCCAAACACCACACACACACACACACACACCACACACACACACAAACACACACACACACACACACAACACAGACTATCTATATAGATATATATATATAGTTAGATATAGTATTAAATATATATATATATATTATATATATGTTATATATATATATATATACCATATATTTATATTCTATAAGAATATAATATATATATATATATATAGTTGTGTCGTGTGTGTGTGGTGTGTGTGTGTGGTGTGTTTGGTGTGTGTGTGTGTGTGTGTGGGTGCGTGTGTGTGTGTGGGGATGGGTGTTTATCGTATATATACATATATTATATATATAGTATATATATATATAATATATATGAGTATTGTATATATATACATATATACATATATATTATTATATATATATATATATATATATAGACATATA
>NW_023639505.1:7500-10000 GCF_015228065.2 Penaeus monodon
ATAAAATATCTACAACAAAGCAAGAGGTCTGTTTCACCTTTAACGCTTCCCAAGATTTCCGCATAATGCTAGACGCGACTGGTCTACACTCTACCGCTCATCGGCCATCGTTACACACTCACACACACTCACACACACACACACACTCACACACACACACACATACATATATGCACACGCACACACACACACACACACCACATATATATATATATATATATATAATATAAAATATATATATTATATATATATATATATATATATATATTTTTATATATATAAAATATTGTGTGTGTGTGTGTGTTGGGACGTATATAATATATAATTATATATGTTTACATATTATGTAATAAGAAAAAAAAGGATATATATATATATTATATATATATATATATGCTCTATGTGTGGTGTGTGGTGTGTAGTAGTGTTGTGTGTGTGTGTGTGTGTGTGTGTGTGATTGTTGTTTTTTTGTGTTTGTGTGTGATGTGTGTATATATGTCTATATCTATACTCTATATATATTCATATGCATGTAATATATATCTATATCTCTATCATATATATACATATATATATATATATATATGTGTTGTGTGTGTGATGTGTTGTGTGTGTGTTGTGTTTGTGTGGTTTGTGGTTGTATTTTGTGTGTGTGTGTTTCCATAATATTTTGTATCTGACATATATATCTCTATATATACATATATACGTGATATAATAATATATATATATAATCTATCATCTCTCTCTATATATATCATTTAATTTATTTTATATATGCATGTATATGTATATACCTATATAAAAATGTAATATAGATATATATTCTACATAATATATATAATATTAATATTACATATATATATTGTATATATTTTGTGGTAGTGTGTATACTTACATACATATATATAAATATATATATATCTTTTCATGTATATATCTATATATTTATATATATATAAATTATACATATTAATTATATATATATATATAACATCCATAATATGTATATATTCTGATATCTATTTTATATATATATATATATATATATATATATATGTATGTGTATGTTGTGTGTGTGTGTGTGATGTGTGTTGTGTGTGTGTGTGTGCGTGTGTTTGTTTTGTGTACTAATATATATATATATGATATAATTATATATAATATATATTTATATTATATATATTATATATATACATTTGATATCTATACATCTATACTAGTATATATCATATATATATAATATAATACCTTATATAATATATATATATTATATAAATTATATATCTACAGTTCTAATCTCTATATCTATATATTATATCTATCTATATATGAGAAGCTATCTATATCCATATATATCTATATATTACATATATATATATCTATATGATTATCTATATTCTATTAGGATGTATAACTACTACCTATCTGGAATATATATATCTCCTAGATATAGATATATATATATCTATGTCTAATATATCACAGATATGTGTGGTGTTGTATATATCTGTCTATATCTAATCATATATCTATATATCTACTCTCTATTATCATATATATATATTCTCGTATCATATCTTCATGTTGTGTGTGTGTGTGTGTGTGTGTTCTCATATCTCTCTATCGTACTATACTATATATCTATATAATCTATCATTATATCATTATATATCCTATCTCTCTATCATAATATGTATGTCTTTGTGTGTGTGTTCTGTGTGTGTATTTGTAGCAATTGTGTGTGTGGTATACATAACATAAGTATTACTCTAATATCTATATCATCTTTATCGTTCTATAATCTCTCTATATACTATACATATCTACCCATATATATCATATATACTTATACATATATATATCAATAGAATCTATACTATCTCGCTATCTAATTACATATTATGTATAAATATATATCATGTCTCTATCTAATATATCTATGTATATCATCCATCAAATCTATAGATCCCTATCTGGTATCTATATATATATATAGATCAGATCTATATCTCTCTTATCTATATAATATATATTTATTTATTTAATATCATGTTTTTTGTGTGGTGTGTGCGTGTATGTATATATTCTCTCTTCTTCTCTCTACTCCTATATCTCTATATATATATACTATATATATATATCGATATATCTTTATATATATATCTATATATAATAGATATCTATATATATATCTATAGAATAAGTATATATAATATATTATAAATAAGTGTATATATTATCTTATATATATCCACCTTACATATCATGTATGGTATATAATCTATCTACATATCTATATACACTTTTTATTCATAAATAGATTTATATATATGTTTTATAGAGATGTATATTATATATTTATATACTCTAATCTATATAATATATATATATATCATATATATATGTTCATATATATCTCTCCTCATATATATATCATATATATATATATATTATCTTATATTCTCTATCTCATTATTCTTCTCTCTATTATATATCT
>NW_023639506.1:5000-12066 GCF_015228065.2 Penaeus monodon
TATGCGGCTGGTGTATGTGTGTGTGTGCCGTGTATTATATATGTGTATGTTATATATCATATACATTGTATACACACACACACACCGGGGGGGGCAAACACACACACCCACACACACACAACACCACACACACACACACACAAAACACAACACACAAAACCACACACAACATATATTATTATAATAATTAAATAATTATATATATAAATATATTAATTTTATAATATATAATATATATATATATATATATATATATATATATTTATATATATACATAGGGGGCCCCGCGGTGGCCAAAATGGTTAGGCATCGGACCAAGACGTCACGACGGCAATCTGATTTTTCGAGGGTTCGAGTCACCGGCCGGCGCGTTTTCCCCTTTGGGCAAGGAACTAACCTCGATTGCCTACCTAGCCACTGGGTGGCCAAGCCAGCCCAAGTCAGTGCCGGGTAAAAAGAGATGGTATCGAAAAAAAAAAAAAAAAAAAAAAAAGGGCAAACCACCGCTCAAAATTGCCAAGAAAAATCAGGAAAGCCCATGATCGTCAAGGCCGCGGGGGGCCAAAGGGCTAAGCACGGTAAACTGTTACGACACAATCTGGTTCGGGGTTTTTCGATCACCGGCCGGCGCGTTGTTCCCCTTGGGGAAAGGAATTCACCTTGATTTCCCACCTAGCCCCTGGGTGGGCCCAAACCAGCCCTAGTCATGCTGGCCCAACCCCGGGTAAAAAAAGAGAAGATTGCCTAAAAAAAGGGAAAACCGGCCTCTCCGTGGAAAGGAAATGGGGGCCCTACCACAAATCCTCCAAGAGATCAAAAAAAAAAAAAACTAAATATCATGCCCGTGCCACGGCGGCTCGACTGAAACCCACCGTTAAAAAAAAGAAGTATATATAATATATATTATACATATATAAAACCGCATAATATATAAAATTTTATATAAAATTTTAAAATATATATATATTATATATATATAATATATATATTATATATATAAATGTGTTTTGTGTGGGGTTTTGTTGTGTTTGTTTTTGGTATTTAATTATAATAAATATTTTAAAATATAAATATATATATATAAAATATATTTTGAGATAGAAGATAGATAGATAATAGGGGGGGGGGAAATAGATAGATAGATATATAGTTATAGAATATGTTGTGTGTAATGTATATATATATAAAATATATTTTTATATATATATATTAATATATATAAAATATAAAATATAAATGGGGGTTGTGTGGTGGTGTGTGTGTGTGGTGGGTGTGTGGGTGGGGTTTTGGGGGTGTGTGAGGTGTGTGTGTGTGTATATATATATATATTATTATATATATTTTATATAGGGGTCTATAAAATTAATATATAATATAAAATTATATATATAATGGGATAGATAGAAGATAGTTTGTTTTAGTAATAGTAGATAGATAGATAGATAGATATATAGATATAGATTTTGGGGTTTTGTATATAAAAATTTTTATATATATATATAATATATATATATATATATATTTTATTATATATATATAAAATGTGCATGTGTGTTGTTTTGTGTGTAGAGAGAGACAGATATGTATGAAATCAATCAAAAAAGGGGTATCTCATGTTTGGCACCCGGGGGAAACCTCCCCAACCATCCTTCGCCCCTAAACTCGATCTTACCCCCTTTTCTTTCCACTTGTTTCCCTCGACAGCCCGGGAAAAAATCTTTGATATTGGGTTCCCCCCTCAGTCTTTACTTCGGGTTTTCCTCTTCCTCTGTTTTTTCCCATCACCATCCCTGTCAGGGAAAATTTTTCTCAAACTTTTACTTCTATTCTGGGAAAATTAAAATTTAATTTCCTCTTTTCCCCGATGATGAATATGTAAAATGTTAAAATATATAACGAGTATGGGGGATTAAAACATATTATTAAAATACATATACCCTATAAAAATATTTTTGGTATGTAGTAAAGGAAAAATATTTTGTATGTATATATATATATATATATTTATTATATATATAATATATATATAAATTTTATATATATATATTATATTTTTTTTTTTTTTTTTTTTTTTTTTTTTTTTTTTTTTTTTTTGAGTGAGTACGTGGTAGGGTCCCCGTTCCTTTTCCCCGGAGAGTCCGGGGTTACCTTTTTGGTTTAATTTATTTTTCTATTTTTTCCGGGCTTGGGGGCCAGCACTGACTTTTGGGGGGGCAGTAGGCACGAGGGAAGTTCCCCTTTCCCAAAAGGAAAAAAAAACGGCTTGGGCCCGGGGACCGAACCCTCGAACTCAGATTGCCCCTCGTGCCATCTTGAGGGCCGGTTCTTAACCACTCGGCCACCGCCCTTTCCCTTTTATATAATTTATATATTTTATATAAAAATATATATTTTATATATATTATATATATAATAATATATATAAATTTTTGTGGGGGTGGTTTTGGGGGGGGGGGGGGGGTGTGTGTGTGTGTGTGTGTGTGTGGGGGTGGTGTGTATATGTGTGTGTGTGGGGTTTTTTGGTTTTGTGTGTTGTGTGTGGTGTGTGTGTTGTTTGGTTTTTTGTATGTGTGTATATATAATTTTATATAAATATAATAAATATATATATTAATTATACTATATAATTATTACAGGGAAATAATATTATTATAAAAATTTTATATATATATATATAATTATAAAATTATATATTTATAGGTATATATAGATAAAATTTTTACAAAAATTTTAAATATAATGTAAATATAGTATGGTGGGTGTACACACAAAAAAAACACACACCCCACACACACACTCGCTATAACACACACACACACACACACAAAATAAATTTAAATATTTTTATAATATTTTTTTAAAATATATATATATATATATATAAATATTGTATATATATGTAATATAGTTGTGTGTGTATTATATATATATATATATATATAATATATATATATATAAAAATTTATATATATATATATATTTTATAATGAATAAATTTATATATAATATAAAATATATAATATATATAAATATATATATATATTTATATATATATATATATAATATAATATATTAAAAAATATATAAAATTATTGTGTTTGTGTGTGTGTGTTGGGGTTTTGGGGTGTGTGTGGTGTTATTATAATATATATATAGTATATTATATATATTAACACTATATGTGTGTGTGTGTTGTGGGGTGTGTTGTGTGTGTGGGTGTGGGGTGTGTGTGGGGTTGTGTTTTTGGGGTGGATAAAACACACACCACACATACACCCACCCCACAAAACCACCACACCACCCACAACACACACACACACCACACACAAACACATATTATTATAATATATATTATATTAAATATTAAATTGTGTGTGTGTGTGGGTGTGTGTGTGTGGTGTGTGTGTGTGTGTGTGGGGTGTTGTGTATACATCAACAACAAGTATTTGTAAACCCGACAGATCCGCATTTTTCATGTCGTAATGAATGTGAAAGTAGATCAGTGCCCGTGACAAACATGACCTTGCAAAAACCCACAACCGCAAACCGCAAAAAATGTCCCCCCAACATTCAATCCCGGAAATCTTTAAACCTACTTTACATGTCATTTTATTTCGTACTTACGCACATAAAAAAAATAAAAAAACTATGAGGGCTACAGAGAGTATCCCCTCCATTAGGTGACGGGTGACAAGTTAATATCCACGAAAACCACAACCTTTCGAGAGTGAAAGCGGAAAATGTGGGCGGACAAACCCGTCCCCTTAGTAGTACAGAAGGGAAAAGTGGGCCAGTGACCGGACGTAATCAGGACCTTGACGAAACACAAACCGCAAACCGCAAACCAATGTCCACAACAACATAATCATCCCCGGAAATCATTACCTACTTTCACAATGCATTTTATGTTCGTACAAAGCTCATAAAAAAATAATAAAAACAAATATATACTACAGACGGTATCCCCTCCAATGCAGGTAACCGGGTGACATAGATTAATGATACAGCGAAACCAACAACCTTATGAGAGGGGGAAAAGCAGGTAATGAGGGGGACAAAACGGACCACCTTATGTACTCATGAATGTGAAATTTTGGCCAGTGACCGGACTTAATCAGTGACCTGCGAACCACAAACCGCAAACCGCAACCAAGTCCACAAAAAAATAATCAATCCCCAAAATCATTAACCCACTTTACATATGTTTTTAGTTCCGTACATGGGGCCATCATAAAAAAATAATGAAAAAATGAGTATACAGACGAGGATTCCTCCAATGCGGTTGGACATAGACTGACACCGCGTAACCCCAAAAACCTTGTCGAGAGTGAAAGCAGAAACCACCAGACCGTGCTAATGAGACTAACACCAAACCCCTTACAGTCCAAAATAGTACATCATAACAGAAAGATGACCAAATCCGAAACCCAAAATCTTTACTCGTGGGCAGATGCTACGATGACCCCCCCCCCGGCTCCTCCCATCCCAACCCCAATATTCACCATTTTAAATTGCCCGAGATCGAGAATTGTTTCTTTTACAGACGAGGGAAACCTCTCCAATGACTGAAACTGTCAAAAAAATAATAAATAGGGTCACACAGGTCGCTAAGCCGATAATTTTTGTCCTCTCTCACGTACCAGAGATAAAAATACAATTAAATGTAAAGGATTTAAAAATTTGTCATACAATAAAACCCCTTTTTTTTTTGATTGTATAAACACTTACAAAATGCTCCATGTTTGGGTCTTGTAACTGAAACGAAATAATCCTGCTCAGACGAGTGACACCCTCTTTAATCTCATAATCCATAAAATGTCCCCAAAGATCCTAACGCGCTCACCTGAAGGTGTCTCCCCCTCCCGAAGAAAAAGAAGAATTGAAGAAAAGGGAAGAAAAGCACCAAAAAACAAACATGCACCCAGCTGCGACATACGCAAAGTCCGAGAACAGGGAACACCGCCTTCCGTTCCCACTGCCCCCGATCCAATTTCCCCCATATCCCGATGGGAAACAATAAGGTAGAGCAAGAAAACGCAAAAAAACAAAAAGCCCAAAAAAAACGATGGACGTACTATTCCCCCATTCCCTCCCCCTCCCCCCCCCCTCCACCCAATATTCCCATGTTTTTAATTGTAACGAATCGATAATTAATCCTGCTACAGACGAGTGACCACCCCTTTTAATTTATCATAATCCCCAAAAATCCCTCTAAGATGACTAATACGCTCACCCAAAAGGGGGTCTCTACTCCTCTCCAAACAAAAATAAGAAAAGAATAAAAGGAAGAAACACACAATCAAAAAAAAATGCATACACTGCGACACAGCAAAGTCCGATAACGGGGGCCTCCCTCCCCCCCGACCCGCATTTTCCCCATTTTCGCTAGGAGCAATAATGGTAAAAGTCTTGACACGCGGTTACGTTAAATCGCCAAACATCCCAAATTAAAAATTATTGCAAACAAAAGGATTATAAAATACGTTGCTGTAAACAATATGCTTTATTTAAGGGCTTATTATGCCCTTTTGTACAAACAAACGCACAAATACAAATCATATCGCCCCCGGATTTCATATAACGAGGATGAAATATGTCATTTTTCTTTTCAGAGGTAAAGACGGTGACGGTGCCTCTCGTTTGAGGGGTAACCAACCAAGAAAAGGAAAAACCTTTTTAAAAATTACTAAGTTGACAATGTTGCATTTGTAAAAATAAGACAAAAATGTTGCATATACACTATCCATTTTTCCCCTCCCCATCATATATAAAAAAAAATACTTGCAAAAACCATAATCAAAAATCTTTTCAAATGTTTACAAAGCATAATATAAAAAGATGCAACTCTAATAAGAATATTAAAGAATTTTTTAACTTTGCGGGAACGATTGAAAACTTGCGAATCCCCTTTTCTTTTAAATTTATAAGTCGTTCACTCCCAAAGGACTTTATAAAAAAAAACAATTCAGTGAAAAGGATCATGAAACTCTTGTTGTACCCAAAGCCTTTTAAAATACTTTCAAGAACAAAAACCCGTCCCCAAAGGGGATAAAACCAAAATAAAAAAAAAAAAAGGCTTTTTTTTGGTAAATGTAAAACTAACTACCCCTACGACTTTGAAAATTGCATCTTTTACAACAGGTTTAAACATAATTAACAGGTGAACCCTAATAAGGAATAAAACAGAAAAATTTTTTAACTTTGGGGACGATTGAAAGCTATTACATCCCAAAGGGGATCTTTCTATAAAAATACAAATTACTCAAAAAAGGGTCTGAAAATCTTTTTTGTACTCAATGTTTTTTAGACTTTCACAAACAACAATTTAAAAGGCGGGGAAAACAAAAAAAAAATAACAAACTTAAATTTTCTGGTAAATGTAAATGCGATAACCGCTTCTCATACGTTTTAAAAATTCAGGGCTTAAAACGTTTTTTACTTAACAGGTTTAAAAGTCGCCCGGTTTTTTTCATTTTTGAGAGTATTAATGGGGTTTTTAACGCATCTGCGCGAGACCAAAGACGGGTTTTCCCCCTCCTATTCGTTTCTGAACAGTTAATTATCACCTAGGACCACCCCTGTCCCCACGTGCTGAACCAGCTATGTTTTGTAATTTAAACCCCAAGGGGGGAATCGGTATATTTCCTAAATGTTTCCCCCCCTCAGTCTCAATTTTTTACAAATCTACAAGGGAAACTAGGAAATTGTTCGCTTTCCATATGTTAAAACTCGTGCACGCCATCAGTGCATTTTCTCTGATATAAAAAGACCAGGGGTAAACCTTAGGGGTCCTCTGTTTATGATGAATAAAAAAAAGATGAAATTTAAAAAGACGGGGGATAGCTTTTTAGTAATTTTCTCCCCCCCCACAAAAATTTTCATAGTACCCCCTAAAGTATAACGAAGAAAAGGGAAATTGCAATGGTAACCACTAATGTTGGTTCTATATTTCATTTATCTAGCAATATGCTGTTTTTCTCCAACAAGAACAGGAAAAAATTGTAAAAAGACAAAATAAACCTGCCACGGGAAAAAATCCAAATAAAACCCTTTTACTTTTTCCCGC
>NW_023639507.1:0-12065 GCF_015228065.2 Penaeus monodon
AATTTTTTTTTTTTAATTTTTTTTTTAAAAAACAAATTTTAAAAAAAACAAAAATTTAAAGTAAAAAAAACAAAAAAAATAAAATATAAAAAATAAAAAAATTTAAAAAATAAAAATAAAAATTTCAAAAATATTTTAAAAAAATAATATGCATATACATATACATACATCATAAAATATACACACAACATTTTATGAATAGGGCATCAATATGTATATAGAAATAGCAATATATCATTAAATATCATTTTAATATATATACATAAAAAATATATTTTTTAATATATATAAATTTAAAAAAACTTTTAATATTCATAAAAATATCCCTATAATATACTATTAAATATAGATACAAAAAATATACTAATACATATAAATGCTACAAATACAAAAATATAAATATACAATGAAAAAGATATAATATTTTTATATATAAATTATAAAAATATATATTTAGCCCACCTGTATGTGTATTTATATATATACACATATATATAAAAAATTATACATATCATTTATATTATTTTTAATAAAACCCACAAACTACTGTTTTAATATACATACGAATACACACATAGTTATGTATATGTATATATATATATATAAAATATAATATTATATATAGCACGTGTTATATATAATATAATATGATATATTACATGTTGTGCGATGTATGCATATATCTCATTTTTGTGATGTTTACACATATCATATAGTATGTTGTATGTTAGTTATCATACTGTATATATTTTATATGTTTTTTAAAATTTACATACATACTAAAATTATATATATATATATATATAATTATAATAATTATATGTGTGTGTTGTGTGTGTATTTGCTTGGTTGTGTGTGCATTTATAAAATATTTCATATATCTATATATATGCAAATTAATAATGTGATTATAACATATTAGTCATATACATACATATATATATATTATATATATATTATTATATATATATATATTATATATATAGCAAAAATACCCAGCCACCCTGCCATTTGGGACCTTTTTTGGGGCCAGCTCCGGCAAACCCCAAATCCTGTACATGCCCCAACTCCAGAAACAAACTCTGGACCAACCTTTTTTGACCCCGGCCCAAAGGGCCCTGCGGGCCCCCGGATCGTTTTTCTCTGGGTTGTACCCATCCCCCCCGGTAAAAAATGCAGACTTTGGTTAACTCTGGCATAAAAAATTTTTTCGTCCAAAACTTTTACCCCTTGGCCCGACGTTTCCATCCGGCTATCCCCATGCTTCCCACACCCTTTTTAAGTAGCTTTCTCCCCAAACAATTATTCCTTTGTAAAGTAAAAAAAACAAATTTCGTAAAAATCAACATTTTTTATTGTAACCTACAAAAACACTTTAAACAAAGTAAAAACTTTCTAGGAGTCAAAAAAAATACCCAATTGTTTCTGAAAGCAATTTTAAAGAAAAATTTAACCCTGTGGCCATATTTGGGAGGGGCAAAATGATAACACATAAATTTTGGTATACAGAAAAGTTACCTAAATAAAATTTTATAAAGTGAGATAATTGTAAGACTAATTGGTTAAAAGTCCTTTTTTAATTACCACTAATCATTCTTTTTCCCCAGATATGCATAAAAAACCTTCCAAATACTGTTCGTAATTCGCTAATATGAAACGGGGTGAGTGGGATGTTTAAAAAATTCTACTTAAAAATATTACATACCCGAGTTTTGTATATAGCTCAAAAGAAAAAAAAAAAAAATCTTTCTCTCATTTTCTAATCGAGAACCCAAGATACAGAACGACTGAAATGAGATATTGTCAGCATTTTTTTTTTTTTTATTCAGTTTATATAATAAATTGAAGCGATTAAAAAAAATCAAATAAAGTACAGTGAGATATATAATTTGTCATTTTTTCTTAAAACGTGACTCATCATTGTATTATAAAAAAGTTTTTAATTTTTAATCAATGTAATTTTTTTGTTAGAATAAACTTGTACAATTTATCCTCGTCCCTTTTCCATACAATCTGGAATATAAAACACCAGAATTGAGAGACTGGGACCCCGAGTACCACACACAAACTTTATATTATACAACTTCATTAAAAACAAATACTACAAAAGAATGCTTTATCCTTCGGGCAATTGCAGTCAACAGTTACAATGCACCCCCCACGTCTTCGGCAGATGGTTCCTACAAGAGGTGCATTAAATTTTTGGTCACGATTTCGCCTACCGAAATTCCAGGCGTTAAACCCAAGTTCTTCCATTCCTGTCCCCTCCCACGTGCGCGGGGTTTTCGGGGTTCCATTTCCGGGGCCTTGATATCCAAAAAAATATTGCCGGGGATTTAAGAACAAAAAATACACCTATTAAGTTACTCTACAAAACATATCCCGAAACAGTATCGTCGAATAAAGCTTTGAACTCGAATTATAAATTTGTTTTTTTTCCCTCTCTTTCTTTTTAAATGTATATAAAACATTATGTATTAAAATACAAAATATACATAGAATATAAATATACATATAAATAAGTATAAACAAAAAATTTTTAAAATTATACATTATATATAATTATATAATTAGAATATATATGTGTATGACCGTTATTTTTGGGTATTTATTATAATACCTATATAAAATTATATTATAATTATAATAATTATATATTCTTTTATATAAATATATATAATACATACTTTTATATAAATATATATATACTACTTTTATATATATATAATATATTTATATATAATATATATAATATGTGTGTTGTTGTGTGTGTTGTTATACAAACTACATGAATATATATACTACGTATCACAATATGTAATGTTATATAGATATATATAATATATTAATATGTCGCTTTGTGTTAAAAATTTAGTTTAAAATATATATAGATGTGTATGTTGAAAATTATCTACATGTATTGTATTATACATATATCATATATGTAATATTTAATTATAAAAATTTTAAAATGTTTTTATTATCTATATATATTAAATATTTGTTTTGTGTTACATTATATAATTATTTTATATACTATAATATCTTATATATTTATATAATTAATATATTTTTTCTATATGTGTGGCATATCTATTATCCCCAAAATTATATAATATATATTCTAAAAATTTTTTGTATATGATAAATACCCAGCCAACCCACCCTCTGGCTTTATTTGGGCCAACTTCGGAAAAACCTCTTAACCCGTACAGTCAATGCAGAAAAAACTCGGACCCTCGGGTTGACCCCGGCCCGAATTTTGCCGCGGGCCCGGGGAGTGTCTTGCTATCGTTGTACTCCAGTCCACCCCCGGAAAACAATGTAAATTTGGTTGACTCTGGCATAAAATTTTCGCCCCAAATTTTTACCCAACTTTGGGCCCGGGAGCAGTTTCCCTCCGGCAAAACCCCCCATGTTTCCTTACATCCTTTTAATCATTTCTCCCCAAAACAAATTATTCCTTTGAAAAGTATAAAAAAAAAAATTTTCGTAAGAAATCAACATGTTTATTGTAAACTACTTTAACTCTTTAATCAAAGTACAAAATTTTTCTGAGGACAAAAAAATAAAAATTCCCAATTTTTCTGTAAGCAAATTTTCAAGCAAATTTAGCCCCTCGGGGCCCATATTGGGAGTGCAAAAACGATAACACATCAATTTGGAACGGGAGAAGTTCCCTAAATACAGATTGTATAAATGAGTAGTTGAAAAGACTAATTGCTTTTAAATCCTAGTTAATTTAACAAAATCATTCAGTTTCCAGATTTTGCTATATAAAACCTTTACCTAACGTTTTACGCAATTCGCAATTGAAAAGTGCGGCGGATGTCTTCAAAATTCTACTTAAAAACATTACATACCCGAGAAGTTTTGTAAATACTACTAAATGAAAAAAATAAAATAAAATGCTTTTCTCGTTCTATAGGGAGAATCCAGACTACAAAACGACTGAAAATGAGATTGATCAGCTGTTTTTTTTTTTTATTCATTTAAAATATAATAAATTGAAGGATTAAAGAAAATAAAATAAAGCCATGAGAATAAAATTTTTGTCATTGTTTCATTCAAATTGCTCTCATTGATTAAAAAATTTTAAATTTTTAAATCATGTAATTATGTATTGAGAATAAACTTGTACATTTTTATCCTCGCCCCTTCACATGACTAGCAATTGGAGACTGGGAGCCCGATACCCCATCAAAATATTTTTTTAAAAAACCCTTTTAAAACAAGATATTACGACAAAAGTGTTTTATCCTTCTGGAAATTGCAGTCATTGCAGTTACAATGCAAAACCCAAACTCTTATAGGCAAAGGGTTCCTAAAAGAGTGTGCATTAAATTTTTTGGTCATATTTCGTCCTACCGAAAATTCCCAGGCTTAACCCCAAAGTGTTTTCCTTTTCCGTCCCCATCCCTACTTTGCGACAGGAGTTCTTCAGGTTTCCACTTCCTGGCCCTTTGGGCAATCCAAAAAAATTTGTAGGGGTATTAAGGAAAAAAAAATACACCAATGTAATTTTCTCTACATATAAAATATACCGCCCAAAATATCGCAAAAAAGCTTTGAACTCGAATTATAAATTTGTGTTTTTCCTTTTCGGGTTTTGTTTTTTAAATGAAATATATAATATTGTATATAAAAATACTAAATAACAATAAATATAAATATACAAAAAAAATAATAAAAAATATTCTAAAAAAAAATATTCTTATATTACATATTATAAATATTGTGTGTATTTATATAAACACAATATAAAATATATATATACTACTTTTATATAATATTGGTGTTGTAAAAAACATACAGTAATATATATATAATATAATATATAATATATTTTTAAAATATATAAATATAAAATAAAACTTTATATAAATATATATTACTACTTTATATAGTGTGTGTGTGTTAAAAACAACATGTAATTATATATATATATATATATATAAATATTATATATTAATATATATACGTATTTATAACATACGTATCACACTTTATATGTAATGAATAAATTAATAGATATTAAAATATATGGCGTGTGTGTAATTAATTGTTTAATATATATACATGTATGGTGTATGTATCATAATATAATGTATATGTTTTGTTACATTATATACTGTATAATTTATAATAAAATATATTTTTATATTATTTAATATTATATATATATATATTTTATATATATATTTTGTTTGCGGGGGGTACTATATATAATATTATTCAATATCTATATATATCCCTTTATTGTCATATATATATATAGCCATATAAAATAATAATTTTTTCATAAATATATATATTTTTATATGTATATCCCGCCCTCACACCATTGGGACTTTTTTTGGGCCAACTCCGGCAAATACTTCCTGTACAGGCCAACTGCAGAAACAAACCTGCCCCCAACTCTGGCTGACCCCCGGGTCCAAAGTTAGCCGCTGGGCCCCGGAGTGTTTTGTCATCGGTGTACTCCGGTCTACCCGCAAACAATTCCTCTTTGGTAGACTTGGCATACTTTTTTGGCCCGAATTTACCCAACTGGCCGGAGCTTTTCCTTCCGGCATAATCCCCATGTTTCCCCCTACACCCTTTTAAGTAGCATTTCTCCCCAAACTTTTTTTTCCTTTGTTAAGTATCAAAAAAAAAATTTGTAAAAAATCAATGTTTTATAAAAACTCATTAACATCTTTAAATCAAAGTACAAAATATTTCTGAGGGCTAAAAAATAAAATACCCAAACTGGTCTTAAGCAAATTTTCAAGGGGTAGACAGTCAACAAGCAATTTGGCCCTCGTGGAGTGGAGTTGGAGTGAGTGAACTCTAAACTGGTTTTATTTCACTTTTTAAAAAGGTCTTTCCAATTTCTCAAATTTCTTATAACCACTATTCCAATGAAGGGGGCAGGGTAAATATGTACAATGTTTCTTAAAAACTAAAAACTTGATTATAGACCTTTTTCCTTACCGAAAAAAATTTCAATAAAGGGAAAATTTTTTGGGACATTTTCCAAGTAAAATTGCGAAAGAATGAATTTATTCTCGTGTGCACAAAATTTACAATGTGGATATTACTTTTTAAACAATGACCCGGATAGTCACCTTCGAATGAAACATGCAAAAATTAAGAATATCTCACTGTACTTTACTTTGTTTATTTTAACAAAAATTTTATTAACTGCATAAAAAAAAAAAAACTACGTCAATACCTTAGACATATACTTGTGAAAAGACAAAACATTTGTCTCTGGGCAGATTTTATTTGTTCAAATCAGAATCCTTTTTGATTATTTTTTTTTAATTAAGGGTTTGGGTTATTTAGCAAAGGGTTTAGACATTACTTCCTTCCGGTTTTTTAAACAAGTAAAAAAATTTGTTGCAAACCTCCATAATACCCCAAAGAGCGTTTTTGGGAAAATATTCCAAAAAAATTCAGTGAAAAGAATAATTAATTCCGTTAATTTTTCTCATGCAGTTTTTTTTAGAGCAAAAAAAATAACAGTATTAAAGTTTCCTTTTTTTACGAAATATTTTAAATTTGATGAGTGGCATTAAAATTTCCGGGCTTCCCCCTATTAATTTTAAGAAAATTTTATGAAAGTAGAATGTATGTATGTATTATTGTATATATATAATTTCACACTAACAGAATAGGAAAAAAAAAAAAGGATACTCGGGTTCCAAAAAGTTATTTTGACAATATTGTGACAGTGTTTATATTTAGTAGAAGAAAAAAACATTTTGTGATTTTGTTCCCTTTAAAACTATGACAATATTTTTCGATATGCAAGGGGAGGTAGGGAAAACTGAAGAATCCGGCGCAACGTAGGATGGGGCCCCAGGAATGGAAGACACTTGAAGTTGAACGCCGGAAATTTTCGGTAGGCGAAGTCGTGACCAAAAATTCAAAGCTACACTCTTGTAGGAAACCCTCTTTCCGTAGACGTTTTTTTGCTAGCAGCTGCAATGAAACAACTATAAACGGGTAAAGCACTTTTTGTGGTAAGGATGTCATGCTGAACAAAGGCAAAGAATTTAAGTGTTTGTCCGTGTTGTTTACTGCGTGCACTCGGGGCCCTCCCCCAATTGTTAGCCCTAAAAATTTAAATTTTTGTAAATGAGCGTGAAGATAAAACAATTTTGAGTTCATCCTATGCTACTTATTTTCGTTTTTTTAAAGATTTTTTATCTCTTACTCTTACCTAATTTCTAACAGGCGTATGTTATTCAGATTCATTAATAATTTATTTCCAATTCACAGTTTTAACATTTAAGCGAAGCTTTATCAGACATAGAAAAGGGCGATTTGTCAAATCTGAAATCAATAAAGTTAATTTAATAAGTATCTCACTCTATTTTTGGTATTTTTTCCGGATTTTAATAAAGAAAAAAATTTTTAGTGAATTTTTGATTAATACCATAAAACAATTTTAGTTTTCGATATTATTTTCGATATAAGTAAAAAAAATATATAGATAAACTTAAAACCCCATTACTTTCCTGACTAACCAAGGGTAGCACCCAAAACACCCGTTCGTTTTTAAGGGTTTATGCATTAATTCCTTTCGGGTTTCCCTAACATCGAGATGAAATTGATATGGGGATAATAGAAACCCTTTATAAGCATAAGTGTCAATGAGTAAATTACTCCAATCATTTCAAGGACTGATTCGGCGTTGCAAAGATGTTGCAATAAAAAAAGTCTGATAGATGAAAGCTTGTTTTTTTCCTTGTTTTCCCCTTTTGCTGATAGGGGGCTTGCCTAAGATAAAGTTTTAAAAAAAAATGATTCATCATTCACATTTTTTTGGTATTGAACAAAGGGAAGATATTTCTCTTTTTATTTAAATATATATAAATTCCCCCTAAATTTATTATTTTAGTTTACGATATATCCATTTTTAATTGTACATAGAATTATTAACATATTTCCCTAATTGGAGTGTTTGTTTCACAGGGAAATGCTTATAGGGGTTGTGAAAAACCATATGGGGGAAAAGCTCCTTCTCGCCGCATTTGATAAAGGTAATATGTGGAGCAGGCATGACACATTTTGGGGACCAGCTGGATGCCATCGTTTCCAGGGGTTTTCCCTTCAAAAAGGTTAAAGCACTATGCACTTACTCATGGTTGGGACACATCAAGTTCGTCATTATTTCAAAGTTGGTGTAGAGGCTAAAACTGCTTACTGATTATTCTTGGTTCGCCATAGAGTTCGAGTAAAGTCAAAACATCTTGCCCCTGCTATGCAGATAGAGTCCCATCACTGACTTAAGGGGCAACCTTTTTCACTTTGGGTCCTAGGCTTTGTTTAGGGGTCAGACACTCTTTTGAGTTTCCTTCTCTGAAGCCTTTTGGATATCATCGCAGTTTGTTCTACCTGATGGGACGGATCTGGTGACTTTCTGTGTTTGTCTGCGTTTCTAGTCCGGAGTATTGCGTGTAGGTCTTTTATATATTGTAGTCCCCCTCTAGGGAATCATAAGAGGTTCAAGAACATTCAAACTACCCCATCCAGTCTTCAGGGGGTGGTCTTTCCCACCCAAGGATTCAAGATGCTTCGTACATAGATTTCGAGACTTTGCAAAAATACAAGGAATTTTATATAATATACAAGGGAAATTTATATAATATACAAGGAATTTTATATAAAATACAAGGGAAATTTTATATAATTACAAGGAATTAATTATATAAAGGAATTTTTATATAAAACAAGGAATTAATTGAAACAGGAAAAATATATAATATACAAGGGAAATTTTATTAAAAAATACAAGGAAATTTTATATATTACAAGAATTTATAATTACAGGGGAAATTTTTTATATTTTTTCCCTTTAAAAAACGTGTCATTGTTAAAATCAGTTAAAATAAGAACTCAAAACCGAGGAGCAAAGCCGGTTAATCCTTTACGCCAGTCTTCCCTCCCGCGTTACCTACCAGGTCTTTCACCAGTTGTGAAAGGGAAAAATTTAAAAAAAATTACACCAAATTTTACAGTATTGTATATGAGCTTTGCTTTTCCCCATCCCCTGTAAGCAACTATGTAATTTTTCATTAAGCGAAGGCATAGAAAATTACATGTTATTTTTTCCAAAATTAATTTAAATTTGTTTTTATAGAATTTGAGTTTTTCCCCGAATTGCACCCCGATTTTTATGTTGTAATACCCCAATCTCTACCAATACTGGATGACTAGACACATTTCTTAATTACCCGCAAGATTTGCGATTTTGAAATGAATACATAGCTGATCAAAAAACGTGCGTTTAAAGGGGAAAAAGAGTGCTTCGGCGTTTTCGAGCAAGATTTGGATCTAAATTTAAAATACAGAGCCTTTATTGAAGCTTTGTTTTTTAAGCGAATTTTTCCAAGATAAAAACCGGTCTAGAATCTTGCTCTTTTTCCCTTTTCCCATTGCAAAATAAGGATAAAGTTTTTTAAAAAAAGCTTTTTTATATATCTAAAGTCTTATTTTTGGTAAATTTCATTTTGAATAAAAAATTTTTATACATGTGATCAAAAATGCCTTCAAGTTCACTCCGTGTTTTTATATATCCGCGAAAAGAATTTTGGAACTATGGCTTTAAAAAAAATTTTAATTCGAAAAACCAAATTGGAAGTTTAAGTAAATTTGATAAATTTTTACTAACAAAAATCTCTAATTTCTTCACTTAATTTTGTAATTAATTGCGGTAGTTTCATTAAAAAAAATGGACAAAACAGTTTTCTGACATATCTGGAATTAAAAAGACTGAATTGAGAGACGGAAACCCGATGGGACACGGTACGATACAGCAAAACCTAATTATCGACCTCTAGTCAAAAATGCCCAAAAGGAAAGGCCCCGGGGGGGAAACGAATTTCGCAAACTCAAGCAAGCAGCAAGTCAAGCAGGATATCATTTACCCAAAGAATACATTATCCTCCTGGCGTTGCAGCTTGCAGTTAAACTGCACAAACCCAACTTCTTCAGGCAAAATGGTTTTCCCACAAGAGGGCATTAATTTTTGGCATGATTCGTCCTACCGAGAATTCCCGTTCAACTCCCAATGTCTTTTTCCCTTCCCGTGCCCATCCCTTCGTTGCGCCAGGGTTCTTTAAATTCCACTTTCCGCCCCCTTTCTTTTCCGAAAAATATTTACATGGATTTGGAAAAAAATAACCAATGTATGTTTCTCAAAATACAGCTTAAAAACCCCTCACCATTGCAAAGGAAAGCGCTGAAATTTGAATTATTTTGTTTTTCCGTTCTATTAGTAAACAGGAAAAAAACAAAGTAAAGTGGTGAAAAAGGGGGGGAGTGGGAAGGGAAATGGGGGAAATGGTAGATTTTATAGGGGGCGACACCCTTGCGTTTTTTTTCTACTATCATCTTTGGAGAGGAAAAAGGGAAAAGGGGGAGGTGTTATGATAACAAGTCAATTTGCTTTTTTTTTTTTTATTTTTATGCAAAGGGAAAAGAATTTTTATTTCATATGTCTCATACTGGTTCGGTATGATAAGTGTAATTATTATATGCTATACATACTAATGAAATTATATTATACAGCAATTATACATATTTTCAATTTTATACTTTCAATTATATTACTTTCAATTATTATATAATTCAATTTAATATCTTCAATTATATATATAATATATATAAAATATTATATATATATAAATATAATTATATATATTTTAAAAATATATATATATAATATATTATATATATAAAATTTTATATTTATTTATAATATATAATATATATATATATATTTTTATATATATATATATTAATATTTTATTATATATATATATATATTATAAATTGAATGTAAATAAAAAATTGAAGTATAATAAAATTTGAATTATTAAAATTGAATATTTTAAAATTGAATTATTTTAAATTGCAGTATATATAAATTTACATTTTATGTTTTTATCTTTATTAAATTACACTTATCTACCGAAACCATGTATGAGACTATGAAATAATAATTCATGTTCACTTTTGATAAAAAAAAAAATAAAAAAGAAAAGTTGATTTTTATCAAAACACCTGCCCCCCTTCCTTTTCTCTCCAAAAGATGATAGTAGAAACAAACGCTAAGGGTTCGCCCCCTAATTTAAACACCACTTTTTACCACTTCCTTCCCACTCCCCCCCCTTTATTTACCACTTTACTTTTTTGTTTCCTTGTTACAAAAACAGGAAAAAAAAAGAAATTCGTTTCAGCGCTTTTCCTTTTACAAAGTTGGCGGCGTTTTTGCTGTATGTTGAGTAACATTACATTGCGGTATTTTTGTTCCTTTAAAATCCATTAATATTTTTCGGATAAGCAAGGCAGGAAGTGGAACCTTTAAAACTCCTGGCGCCGTGGGATGGGCACAGGAAGGAAGACACTTTGGGGTTGAAAAGCCCGGAATTTTCCGGGGAGGAGAAAACATGCCCCAAATTCAATCACCTCTTTAGGAAACCCTTTGCCGTAAGAAGTTTGGTTGTGCATTTAACTGCAATGCTGCAACTGCCAGGAGGAAATTACTTCATTGTGGGAAAAGATATCCTGCTTGATTTTTGCTTGCTTGAGATTTGCGAAAAACCCCCGTCTTCGCCCGGGCCTTTCACTTTTGGGTCCTGCTTTTTTTACAGAGGTCGTATTAAAAAAGGTATTGGTATCGTACTCTGTGTGCACTCGGGTTCCCTCTCTCAATTGTTCGTTTTTATATTTTAAAATGTCAAGAAAACTGTTTTGTCCTATTTTGTTTTTAATGACTACCCCAATTTAAATTTCAAATTAATGAAGAAATTGAGTTTTTGTTTTGTAATATTTTTTCTAATTTTTCTTTAAATTCCATATTTTGGCTTTTCGAAAAATAAATTTTTTTAAAAACCCTAGTACCACACATTCATTATTCTGCGGATATATAAAAACACGGAGTGAATCTAAGGCTGGTTTATCACATTATCAAAATTTTTTTTTTCCCTAAGGAATTTACCCCAAAAATAAGACATTTTTTAAAAAACAATCTTTTTTTAAAAACAACATTTCCTATTTCTGCAAAAGGG
>NW_023639508.1:0-2500 GCF_015228065.2 Penaeus monodon
CCCCCCCCCCCCCCCCGTTCTATCAACCCGTCCATCATTCTCTATTCTGTTTGTTTTTCCATCCTCTCTCTCTCCTCTCTCTCTCTCTCTCTCTCTCTCTCTCTCTCTCTCCTCTCCTCTCTCTTCTCTTCTCTCTCTCTCTCTCTCCGTCTTCTCTCTTCTCTTCTCTTTCTCTTTCTCCGTTCTACCCGTCCATCATTCTCTTTTCTGTTTGGATTTTCATCGTTCTTTTCAATCCATCAACTATCACGGTTATCTTACGTGTACTTCCTCTATTTTCTACACAAACGAAAGATATATCATTGACTAAGTGACTTCATCTATGATTTAACTCAAATATATCCGAATAAACGAGCTACGAATTTCATATTATGTATTAAAGGCTACATAAACTACTCACTATTTTTTTTTTTTTTATAGATACGGTGATCAGCTATAGCATTTAACACCTTCTAACAACAGTCCGCTAATCGCCAAACGCAAGAAAAACATTATTGTGGAATGTAAAACTAAAATCTTATCGTGATTTCTGGTTATTTGTTATTTAGACTCTTTTCAAAGTACAAGAATTTTAGTTTGATTTTTATTAGAAGAGTTGATTTTATTTCTATCATTACTTTTAATACTATTTTCTTTTTGGATATGTTAATTTTAAACTTAAAACTTTTGTTGCTGTGGTCGTTTTAATATAATGTTGACTTGTTTATTAAAAAAAAAAATTTTTCATTCATCATCAACATAATCATCATAATTTTTATCACATCATCGTTATCAGTGTTATAATTATTATTATCAGCGCTATTATTGATATGAAAATAATGATAATAATGATAAAGAAATAATAATGGTAACAATATATACAATAATACTGATATTATTAATGATAATGATAATAATAGTAATAATAATAATAATAATAATAATAATAATAATAATAATAATAATAATGATAATAATAATGATAATAATAATAATGATAATAATAATAATGATGATAATAATAATAGCAATAATTATTATTATTATTATTATTATTATTATTATCATTATCATTATTTTCATCATCATCATCATCATTATCATCACCATTATCAGTATTGTAGTTACTCTTATTTTTCTAATTATTCATAGAAATATTTTCCTTACAAATAACATCGTGCTAATCACCAGCCATTATTATTGTGTGGACATTACTTCCTCAAAGCGCGTGAAGGTAATATGAGAAAGGATGAAAATGTATCTAATATTTCCTTTTTAATATTCCTCCGATATTGTTTCACATGTAAGGCATTACAGCTTACCCAATGATTTATATCTATATGACATTCTCTGGTGTGGTATCGTAGTGCTTTTTTACTTTTGGGAATTATAGGGATTAGGAGTTAATATCATTATTTGTGACTATGAATAACAAGTGTTACTGTTATGGCGATTTAACACAACATTCCTAATTATGGAAGAATTTGGTAAACACTCGAATGGTTAGCAATAATGGTGCCCGTAGATTTAAGCATTGTGTTTATCTATTCTGTTTAATTAGTGTTGCAAGTTGTACAGTAGCTACAGTGTTATCTGAACCTCATCAGACTTGTTAACTTGTCATCTATATTGAATGAAATAATGTTCATGCATGCTGTTTTGTTTTTTAAATACTTGATTGACGGAAACAGCTCTTTAAATTATCTTAAAAGTTTCTTTTTTTTAACTAGTCATCTTTAAAATGTAAATGGAAATTCATTTAGGTTAACTGGCCTTGAGAAATCTCTTGTACAGATGCAAAATTTCACTGAAATTTTGTTCAACAGAAATGGTTGTACATTTTTCTTGATATTCTTCACTTTGCTCTAGTAATAAATGCATTAAATAAACAAATACGTGCACAATTTATTGCGCCGTATTTACTTTGCGCGTTATTCAAAGGTAGCATTCTGAAAACATCGTTTGATACTGAAGGGGTTATCTGAATTTAAATTCTTTTCGACCAGTTGCTTGTACATGTACACATACACACGAAAACACATATATGCATATAACTTTATCCAAATTACCATTATCATTATAAAGTTCGTCATCATTATCACCATCACCATCATCGCCATCGTCATCGTCATCGTTATCATCATCATCATCATCATCATCATTATTATTTTTATTATTACACTTATTCTCATTCAGATTAGTATTCTTAATCTTATCAATCTTGCTAGTATGATTACCATTTTGGTCTTGTCATTATTGTTATTACTAGTAGTATCATCGTTAAAATTACAAATTTCATTATTGTGATAGCAATATCAGTGATGATCATAACAACAACAATAATAATGGTAGTAACGACAAAAGAAGGAACAGGAAGTGCATTTCTATAACAGCAATCTGTAACAGTAACAGTAGACATGTAGGTAATAACTTTATGTAACATAGGATATCTGTTTGTCTGTGTGTCTATTAATCCGTCTATATATCTATCGTCTATCTATCTATTGATATGTCTGTTTGT
>NW_023639508.1:10000-12064 GCF_015228065.2 Penaeus monodon
TATTAAAAGTAATGATAGAAATAAAATCAATCTTCTAATAAAAATCAAACTAAAATTCTTGTACTTTGAAAAGAGTCTAAATAACAAATAACCAGAAAAACACGATAAGATTTTAGTTTTACATTCCACAATAATGTTTTTCTTGCGTTTGGCGATTAGCGGACTGTGTTAGAAGGTGTTAAATGCTATAGTGATCACCGTATCTATAAAAAAAAAAAAAAAAGTGAGTAGTTTAGTGTAGCCTTTAATACATAATATGAAATTCGTAGCTCGTTTATTCGGATATATTGAGTTTTTAAAACATAGATGAAGTCACTTAGTCAAAGATATATCTTTCGTTTGTGTAGAAAAAAGAGGAAGTACACGTAAGATAACCGTGATAGTTGATGGATTGAAAAGAACGATGAAAATCCAAACAGAAAAGAGAATGATGGACGGGTAGAACGGAGAAAGAGAAAGAGAGAGAGAGAGAGAGAGAGAGAGAGAGAGAGAGAGAGAGAGAGGAAGAGAGAGGGGGAGGAGAAGAGAAAAGAGAGAGAGAGAGAGAGAGAGAGAGAGAGAGAGAGGATGGAAAAACAAACAGAATAGAGAATGATGAAGGGTAGATTGATGGGGGAGCTATTTACTAGGAGAGTAAGAGAGAGAGAAAAGAGATAGAGATAGAGAGAGAGAGAGATAGATAGATAAATAAATAGATATATAGATAGATAGATAAATAAACAGATAGACAAGACAGACAGATAGATAGACAGACAGATAGATAGATAGACAGACAGATAGATAGATAGAGAGAGAGAGAGAGGAAGATCAAAGCATATAAAAAGAGTGAAGAGATAGGCATGAAATAAACTACCTTGCTGCGAAGTAATATTAATCCTCCCAGCCACTGAGCTATAAAGTTAAGGGCGATTAGTATATATTGAAATAATTAAATGAAATGATATAGTGACATAGATAACTGATTCAATTGCTCTATGAAAAAATATGGTATATTTTGACGAGAAGAAGGGAACTGTAATCATTTGTTTTCCGTCAGAGTAAGCACTTGTTCAAAATGAAAACGAATTCACTATTCAATATTTGTGTTGATTGAGTCGTGATTAATGTACCCTACATACATGCATAAATATTGCCTATAATATTATATATATAAAATTTTATATAAAAATATATACAAATATAATATATATATATATATATATATAATATATAAAATACTATATATATACATATATATACATTATACATATACCAAACAACGCATATATGTGTAAATATATGTATATATATACATATATATATATATACAACACACACACACACACCAGACAAACACACACACATATATATAAATACGTATAATATATAGTATTATATATATATATATATAATATATATAGAATATATAAAATATACATATATAAAATATATATATATAAAAGAGAGATAGATAGATAGATAGATAGATAGATAAATAGATAGATAGAAAGATATACACATTCATAAATATACATATCACGCAGACATACATACACCACACCCCACACACTAAAATACACACAAACACACACACACACACACAATCCACACACACACACACACACACACCCCACACACAACACACCACACACACACACACACACACACACACACACATATAGTATATATATATATAAAATATATATATTTTAATATAATATTATATATATATAATATATATATATATATATATATATATATATATAAATGTATAAAACACATATCATATATGCCACACATGGATATGTATGTCGAAAATGTCATATTCATTCTCACCTAAAATGTCAATTTCATTTCTAGAATACTGTCGGTGGTTTCTGATTCACACCCAATTCCCGGTTGGATGAACACACGGCCCGGGCCCGGTATCTGAAATGGCCTACTGTCCCTTCCTTTTCAATTCGGGTTTTTTCGCAGATATCTCCTAATAAATTCGAAAATTCGATCGTCGCTTTTTCGCTCATTGACTGGGCGATTTGATTCGCTGTCGTTGTTGGAAAACAGACCTTTTTTGGGACCCCGCCA
>NW_023639509.1:0-12059 GCF_015228065.2 Penaeus monodon
GGAAAAAATGGTAGCATTGTTGCCTAATTGAAATGCTGGCATCTCCCGGGTGAGCCAGGAAGAGAAGGCCCTGCGCTGTAAGCGTAAGGGCCCCGCGGTGGAAGTGTTGGGGCATCTGCCGGCATCCAACAGGCCTCTTACACCAGCGTGGCAGAGGCTTTGAAACGCCGTTTCGGCACCACCACCAGGCTGAGGTATATCGAGCCCACTTGAAGAAGCGACTTGTGAGCGTGGCGAGACACTGTCCCAGCTGGCGCAGGATGTGGAGGCGCTGGTAAGGAGGTCGTACCCTGCGGCTGCGGAAGAGATGATCGTGGTCCTGGCCCGTGATTTCTTTGTTGACGCTTTACAGGACCAGCAGCTGCAAATCTACGTCAAGCAGGCACACCCTGAGACCTGCAGGTGGCGCTGGCGAGGGCCTTGGAGTTCGAGGCTTCCTGAAGGCAACGAGTGGCCTAGGGCCAGCTGCTCAGCCCCCGCCGTGACCTCCGGGCCGGAAGCTAAAGTGGAGAAAATGCATTGAGGAAGGTGAGCCCGAGAACTTTCCAAGGCTTGTGTTGGGGCTGCGGAGAGGTAGGGCACAGATTAGTCAGTGTCAGAGGGAGCGGAGAACACGTCCTCTCAACCGGACGGATTCTGATGCCTTCCAGCAGTGCTGCAAGGACTGTGGTAGGTATGGTCACCATCCGAGTGCATGTCCTAAGGCTAAGGAAGTGGTACAGGCGGAAAACTCTGGAGAAGGGGCCGAAACCCGCTGTCTTCGGTTCCCGGCCCGACTTGGGTAAGCTGCCGTCGAACCAGCACGATGCAGGTGGAGGGCTCAATAGATGGGAAGCCATGCCGCCTGACAGTGGACACTGGGCTGAGAAGACCCTAGTGCGGCCTGATATGTTGGCCACAATGCGACTTCCAGACGCACCACAGAGACTGTGTGGTGTCACGGGGCATTGTGTGCAGCTCAAGGGGCCAGTGGAGGCTCGTATTGGCGTGGCAGCACGGTGCAGCGGCTGGTTGTGGTTGTGGTCGATCTGGACGAGCACTGTTTGCTGGCCTTGACTACCTGACGCAGGAGTAAGGCGTGTGTCGACCTTGGACGGAAGCTGGTGAGGGTGCACGGTGAAGAGGTGCCCTTGCTTCCAGAGGTTGGCTGTGCAGAGGTAGTTACAGCTGAGCGACTGCACCTATTATTATTATTATTATTGTTATTATTATTTATTATATATTATATTATTATTATTATTATTATTATTATTATTATTATTTTATCATTTCTTATTCTTATTACTATTATCTTAATTATTAGTATTATTGCCCAAAAATCTATTATAACTGTATAATAACAATAATATAATAAGTATAAGTATAATAATTAGAGACTAGTGATATAATATTGTTATTAGTATTATTATTGTTTATTATCTTACTATTATTTGTACTGGTAGTATAATTGCTAAAATAATTATATAACAGTAATAATAACTGTAATAACGATACATTAAGATGATGATATAAATAATTATATAAAATCGTTATTATTGTTATATTATTGTTATTACTATCATTATTGTTGTGGTTATTAGTATTATTGCAAAAATATATACTATAACTCCAATAATTGCATAATAATGATAACAATTTGCAATAATGATGATAATAATTGCAATAATGATGATAATGATGATGATAATCATGATAATGATGATGACAGCGATAATAATGATGATAATCATGATAATGATGATGATAATAACAGGAATTGGTCATATATAATATAAAAAGTTAAAAAAAACATTCCCAAAAATCGAAAAAGCGGGAAAAAAAGCGAAATATTCTTTTGAGAATCTCCAAACTGAGTTTTTCGTTTCTTTGGGGATTTTGGAAATTTAGGGTATAATGATAAAAATACCAGAATTGATGAAACATACAAAAATGATGAAAAATAGAATAAAAAGAATTTGATAAAATTTTAAAATTTATTAAAATTTTTTTATCATTATTATTATTATTATTATTATTATTATTATTTTATTATTATTTTTTATTTTATTATTATTTTATTGTTTTATTTTCCATTTCCTTTAATTTTAGATTTTTGCCCAAAAAAACTGATAACTCAATAGTAACAAAAAATAAAAGTATAATATAAAAATAATAATGCTAAAGGGTTTTTAAAATTTTTTATTTATATTATTATTTTTATTTTATCTTATTTTTAATTTTTAATGGTAGTAAATTGCAAAAAAAATTTTATAACAGTAATAATTACGTAAAAACGAACAATTAAGATAATGATTTAAATATTTTTTTTAAAACGTTTTATTTTATAAATATTGGGTTTTTTCTACTTATTGTTGTGGTTATTAGTATTTTTGCAAAATATTACTAACTTAAAAAATTGCAATAATAAGGAAACAAATTTCAAAAAGATGATAAATTCAAAAAAATGAAATGTGAATAAAGATGATAAAGTGATGAAAGATAAAAATGAGAGAAACATGTAATGATGTGAAATAACAGAATTGTGTCCATAAATATAAAAAGGGATAAGAAACATTCCCCAAAAAATCGAAAAAAGGCAAAAAACAAAACGAAAAAAATTTCAAAAATTTCAATAATTGAATAAGATGAGTAATCCCAAAAAACGTTTTTTCGATTTTTTTTGGTGATTTCGGCAATTTTAGGGTAATAAAGATAAAAATTCCCAAAATTTTATTAATCATAACAATAATGATGATAAAAGTGAGAATAAAAGGAATTTTTTAAACATTTGAAATTTTTTATTTTTTTTATTATTATTTTTATTATTATTATTATTATTAAATTTTTTATTACTATTATCTTAATTTTAAATATTGCCAAAAAACTATCATAACTGTAAAAATAAAAAAATAATAATAAATAAATATAAAAATAATAATCTAGTGGGGGTTTTTTTATTGTTATTTGTATTTTATTGTTATTTTTACATTTTATTATTTTAATGGGATTAAATTTTTTAAAAAAATTATTATAACATATAAATTTCAAAAACATACTAATTTAAATAAGATATAAATAAATTTTATAAAATCGTTATTTTGTTTTATTTTTTTTTTATTCTATCATTATTGTTGTGGTTATTAGATTATTTCAAAAAATATTTCTATAACTCCAATAAATTTCAAAATAATGATAACAATTCAATAAAAATGATAAAATTGCAAAAGATGATAGTATGAAATGTGTAATGTGATGATAAGATAGTAATGTATAATCATGATAATGATGATGATAAAAACAGGATTGTGTTCATATATAAAATAAAAAAGGTATAAAAAAAAATTCCCAAAAATTTAGAAACGGAAAAACTAGCGAAATTCCTTTGAGAGAATACTCCAAAATGACTTTTTTTTTGATTCTTTGGTGATTTCGGCAATTATTACGGTAATAAGGAAAATTACCAGAATTTTATTAATTATAACAAAAATGATAAAAATGGAAAAGGAATTTTGTAACATTTGAATATATTAAATTTTATTATTATTATTATTATTATTATTATCATTATTATCTTTATTATGAAAATTTTTATTATTATTTTTATTTACTATTTTTAAATTTCTTATTATTGCCAAAAATCTTTTTAACTGTAATAAAAAATAAAAATAAAAAGTATATATAATAATAATAATCTAGTGATTATAAAATTTTTTATTAGTATTATTATTTTATTTTTACTTATTATATTTGTACGGAGTATAATTGCAAAATAAAATTAACAGTAATAAAGTAGTAATAAGATGCTAATTAAAGATGAATTAAATTATTTTAAAATCGATTTGTTTTATTACTGTTTTTACTTCATTATTGTTGTGGTTATTAATTATTTTCAAAAAAATAACTAACTCCCAAAAATTGCAATAATAAAGTAACAATTCCAATAATATAAATTTGCAGTAATGAGATAATGTGAGATATGATGATATGATGATAACGTTAAAAATGAGATAATCATGATAAAGTGATATAAAACAGGATTGTGTCAAAATTATTGTAAAAAAGGGTTAAAAAAAAAACATTTCCCAAAAATCAACAAGCGGCAAAAATAGCGAAAAATAGCCTTTTTTACATTTTCTCCAAAAAGACGTTTTTTTTTTTTTTCTTTTGGGGATATGGGGAAATTTTTAGGTAATAATGATAAAAATTACCAGAAAGGATTATCATAACAATAAAGAGTAAAAATGAGAAAAAGAGAATTTTTTTTAACGTTTGAAAATTATTCTTTATTATTATTATTATTATTATAATTATTATTTTTATTTTTAATTTTTTATTATTATTTATTTTTATTTTAAAAGCTATTATCTTAAATTTTAGTAATTTTTAAACAATTTTTTATAACTGTAATAAAAACAAAAATAATAAAAGTATAAGTAAATAATAATAAGCATTTGGGTTTTTATTTTATTAGTATTTTTATTCTTTTCATTTTCATTATTTTATTTTTATTGTAGTATAATTGCAAAAAAAAATTTTTTAAAAAATAATAATTTCGTAATAACGATACTAATTAGATAATGATACAAAAAATTATTAAAAATCGTTTTTATTTTTATTATTTTGTTATAAAATATCATATTGTTGTGGTTATTAGTATTATGCAAAATTAAAACTATACTCCCAAAATTTCAATAAAATGATAACAATTTCAATTTAAAGAGATAATAATTTCAATAATTGATAATGAGAGATAATGATGATAATGATGATGATAACGATAATAATGTGATACATAAATTAGTAATCATGATAAAGATGATATAATCAGGAATTTGTCCATATATACTATAAAAAAAGTATAAAAAAACTTCCCCCAAAATCGAAAAAAACGGCAAAAACAGCGAAAAGTCCCCTTTGGAGATATACTCCTAAAAGACGTTTTTTTTGATTCTTTGGGGATTTCGGCAATTATTTGGGTAATAATGATAATAATTTTCAAAATTTATTAATCATAACAATTGTGATAAAAGTGAGAATAAAGAGAATTTTGAAACATTATTAATATTATTTTTTATTATTATTTTTATTATTATTTTTATTATTATTTTTTTATTTTTATTATTATTAATTTATTATAAGTTTATTTTTTTATTTAAATTTCTATTATCTTGTTATAAGATTATTCTATAAAAAATTTATAACTGTAAAAATAAAAATAAAAAAAAATAAAATATAAAAAATAATCAGGTTTTTAATATTTTATTTTATTTTTTTTGTTATTATTTTCATTATTTTAATTTTTTTGGTATAAATTGCAAAAATAATTATTAAAAGTAAAAAATTCAGTAAAACAACTAATAAATAATGATATAAATAATTGTTATAAAATCGATTATTGTTATTTTATTGTTATTATATCAATTTTGTGGTTTTAGTATTATTTCAAAAATATTACTATAACTTCAATAATTGCAATAAATGAAACAAATTTCAATAAGATGATAATAATTTCAATAAAGAGATAATGATGATGATAAGTGTAAAGATGAGAAACGTAAAAATGTAATCATATAATAATATGATAATAAAGGAATTGTGTCCCATATATATAAAAAAAATTTATTAGAAAACATTCCCCCAAGTCGAAAAAAACGGCAAAAACTAGCGAAAAATAGCCTTTTGAGAGTATACTCCAAAAAAGGTTTTTTCGATTTCTTTGGTGTTTTTGGCAATTATAGGGGAATAATGATAAAATTTCCAAGTTTTTTTTCATAACATATGATGAAAAGTGGATAAAGAGAATTTTTTTTAACATTTTAATATTTTTAAATTATTTTTTTTTTATTAAAATTATTTTTATTATTTAAAATTATTATTATTTTTATTATTTTTTTATTTTTTATTTTTATTTTTTTCTATTTCTATTATTTAAAATTTTTTATATTATTGCCAAAAAATCATTTATAACTGAATAATAAAAAATAAAAATAAAAATATAGTATAATAAATAATGTAGTGGTTTTAAAAAAAATTTTTTTATTTATTAATTGTTTATTATCATTATTATTTTTTTTTGGTAGTATAATTTCAAAAGGGTTATAAAAACATAATAATTACGTAAAACATAGTAAATTTAAAAAATATTTAAATAATTATTAAAAACCGTTTTTATGTTATTATTATTTTTATTACTATCATTTTTGTTTTGGTTCTTAGCATTATTTCAAAAAAAATTTTTATAAATCCAAAAATTACAAAAAAAATGATAACAAATTTCAATAGATGATAAAAATTCCCAAAACTGATGATAAAAGATATGATAATGATGATAAAGTGATGATAACGATAATTGAGATAATCATGATAATGAGATGATAATAACGAAAATTGGTCCATATATTTTTAAAAAAAATTAAAAAAAAAGCATTCCAAAAGTCGAAAATCAAAATTGCAAAATAGCCTTTTTAAGAATACTCCAAATACGTTTTTTTTTTGATTTCTTTTTTGATTTTTGGCCCAAATTTTTAGGGGATAATGTAAAATTCCCAGAATTGTTTAAAGATAACATAATGATATAAAAGGAGAAAAAGAAATTTTTATAAAATTTGAATATTTTTTATTATATTATTATTATATTATTAATATTTTATTATTTTTATTTTTTTTTTATTTTATTACATTTTATTACTATTATCTTAATTTTCAGTAATATTTCCAAAAATCATCAAACTGTAAAAATAACAAAAATAATAAGTATAAGTATAAAATAATAATGCTAGGTTTTTTTTATTGTTATTAGTATTATTATTGTTTTATTACATTTTTATTTTTTGGGATTGGTATAATTGCAAAAAAAATTTTTTCAAATAAAAATTTTAGTAATAACGATAAATTTTAAAATAATGAATAAATAAATTTTTATAAAAACGTTTTTATTGTTTTTATTTTTTGTTATTATTATCATTATTTTTGGGTTTTAATTTTTTTGCAAAAAATTTCTATAACTCCAAAAAATTGCATAATAAGATAACATTGCAAAAAATAAAAAAATAATTGCAAAAATGGATAAACATAGAAAGATGATAAGAGATGATAACGATAATAATGATGATAACATGATAATGTGATGATAAAAAAGGGAAATTTTGGCCAATATAATATAAAAAAGGTATAAGAAAAACTTCCCAAAATCGAAAAAGCGGCAAAAACTAGCGAAAAGTACCTTTTGAGAGTATACTCCAAAAAAGACGTTTTTTTCGATTTCTTTTGGGGTTTTGGCAATTATTAGGGTAAAAATGATAAAATGAATTATATAAACATAAAATAATGTGAAAAAGTTAAATAAAGAGAATTTTTAACATTTGAATTTAAATTATTTTATTATTATTATTTTTATTATTTATTATTATTTTTTTTTTTTTATTTCTATTATTATTTAATTTTAGTATTTTCCAAAAAATATGTTATAACGATAATAAAAATAAAAAAATAAGTATGTTAAAAAAAATAATCTAGTGGTTATAATATTTTTTTAGTATTTTTTTGTTTTTATTATCATTATTTTATTTGTAATGGTAGTATAATTGCAAAAAGATTATAAAAACATAATAATTCGTAATACGATCTAATTAAATAATGATATAAAATTGTTATAAAACGTTTTTATTGTTATTATTTGTTATTACTATCATTTTTTTTGTGGTCATTGTTTATTTCAAAAAAAATCTTTAACTCCAATAATTCAAAAATAATTATAACAAATTGCAATAATGTGATAAAATTGCAATAATGATGATAATGATGATGATAATGATGATAATGAGATGATAAGAAAAATATGAATCATATAATGATGATGAAAAACATGAATTGTGCCTTTATTATAAAAAAAGGGATAAGAAAAAAATTCCTAAAATCGAAAAAACGGCAAAATCTAGCGAAAATAGCCTTTTGAGAGTATCTCCAAATGACGTTTTTTCGATTTCTTTGGGTTTTGGCAATTTTTAGGGGAAAAATGATAATAATTACCAGAAATTGTATTAATCAAAAATAATGATGAAAAAAGTAAATAAAGAGAATTTGATAACGTTTTTAATTGCTTATTATTTTTTCATTATTTTTATTATTATTTTATATTATTATTATTATTATTTATTACTTAATTATTTTATTTTTGCCAAAAATCATTATAACTGTAAAAATAACAAAATAATAAAAATTTTAGGTATAATAATTAGCTAGGATTTAAATTGGTTTTTGACTATTATTGTTTTTATTATCATTATTTTTTATTTTTACTGGTATATAATTGTAAAAATAATTATTAAACAGAAAAAATTTCAGTAAAACGATCAAATTTAAAATAATGATATAAATAATTTTACAAAACGTTATTATTTTATTATTATTGTTATTACACGTTATTTTGTAGTTATTTGTATTATTGCAAAAAAAAATAACTACAACTCCAAAAATTGCAAAATAAGATAAAATTGCAATAATGGAAAAATAATTGCAATAATGTGATAATGATGAGAAACGATAAATGATGATAAACATGTAATGTGATGATAATAACAGGAAAATTTGTCCCTAATAATAAAAAAGGGGTTAAGAAAAACTTCCAAAAGTCGAAAAAGGCAAAAACTAGCGAAAAATTTGCCTTTTGGAGTAAAATCCCAAAAAGACGTTTTTTTTTTTTCTTTTGTTTTTCGGCAAATTTTAGGTAATAATATAAAATTACCAGAAATTTTATTAACTAACAATATATGATAGAAGTGAGAAAAAAGAGAATTTTATAAATTTGAATTTATAAATATTATTATTATTTTATTATTATTATTATTTTTATTATTATTATTATTACTATTATCTTAATTTTTATATTTTCCAAAAAATCTATTAAAACTGTAATAAAAATAATAATTAATAATAAGTATAAGTTTAATAATAATAAAGCTAGTGGTTTTTTTGTTATTTTTATTATTGATATTATTATCATTATTTTTTTATATTGGTGTATAATTGCAAAAATAATTTTTATAACCTAAAAATTACTAATAAAGAATAATTAGATAATTTTAAATAATATTTAAATCGTTTTTTTATTATTATTGTTATTATTCATTATTTTGTGGTTATTAGTATTTTTCAAAAAAATATACTATAAATCCAAAAATTACAAAAATAATGATAACAATTGCAATAAGTGATTAATTGCAATAAAAATTTTAAAAATGAGATAACATAAAAATTTATGATAATATGATAAATGAGATAAAACAGGGAATTTTTTCCAAAATTATAAAAAAGGATAAGAAAAAATTCCCAAAAGTCGAAAAATGGCAAAAATTGGAAATTACCTTTTTAGAGAAACTCCAAAAAGAGTTTTCCCCGTTTTTTTTGGGTTTTTGGGAATTTTGGGGGAATAATGAAATAATTACCAAAAATTTTATTATCAAAAAAATAATATGATAAAAAATGGGAAAAAAAGGAATTTTGATAGCGTTTTAAATTTTTATTATTATTATTTTTATTATTATTATTAATTTTTTTATTATTATTATTATTATTTTCTATTTTCTTAATTATCATTTTTATTTCCCCAAAAAAACTTTATAACTGTAAAAATAACAATAATAATAATAAGTATAAATAATAATAATAAAAGTTTTGTGATTATAAAATTTTTTTTATTAGTACAATTGTTATTATTACATTCATTATTTTTACTGGTATATAGTTGCAAAAATAATTTTTATAACAGAAATAAATTTCAGAATAACGATATAATTTAAAATCGATAAATAATTATTACAAAACGTTTTTATTGTTATTTTTTATTTTTTTTACTATCGTTATTTGTGGTTTTTAGCTTATTGCAAAAAAATATACTATAACTCCAAAAATGCAATAATAATGATAACAATTCAATAAAGTGATAATTGCAATAATGATTATAATGAGTGATAATGATGTAATATGATAATGATGATGATAACGATAATAATGATGATAATCATGATAGATGATATAAAAACTGAATTGGTCCATATATAATATAAAAAAGTTTTAAGAAAACATTCCCCAAAATCGAAAAAGCGGAAAATCTGCGAAAAAATAGCCTTTTGAGAGTAACTCCAAAAAGACGTTTTTTGATTTTTTGGTGATTTCGGAATTATTAGGGTAAAAATGATAAAATTACCCGAATTGTATTTGTTTAACAAATGATGATAAAAATGAGAATAAAGAAATTTTGAAGCATTTGTAATTTTATTTTTATTTTATTTTTATTATTTTTTATTATTTTATTCTTTTTTTTTTTATTATTATTTTTTATTTTATTTTTTTATGTTATTATTATTATTATTATTATTATTTTTAAATTTTTATTATTTTTTTATTTATCTTAATTATTGTATTTTTGCCCAAAAATCAAAAAACATAATAATAACAATAATTATAATAAGAATAAGTATAATAATATAATGCTAGTGGGTTTAATATTGTTTTTTAATTATTTTTTGTTATTAATCATTATTATTTTTGTTTCTGGGTAGATAAGCAAAAAAAATTTTAAACAGTAAAAATTTCATAATAACGACTAATTAAATAAAGATATAAAAATTATTAAAAAAACGTTATTATTGTTATTATTATTGTTATTTCTATTGGGAGGGTTTTTCAAACCCCCCTCAAGAGCCAGCAGAATCCAATGGGGGGTCCGATCTCCTTTTTATTTTTAAAGCGTTTTACCCCTGCTCAAATTTTTGTTAATTTTTCCCTTTTTTTTACGTCTTTTCTAAATCGAGTGTATCAGTTTTTGTGTTGATTTTTTCCTTAAGTAATGATTGATGTCTTTTTTTGTTTTAGTTCTTAAAGGTTTCCTCCGTACTATTTTATTTTTGGTTTTTAATCATTTTTTCTCATTTTTATTTTTCTTTTTTTTAAAATTAAAATTTATTTTTTTTTATTCTTTTTTTACTTTTTATTCGATTTATAGAACATCCCGGGGTTTTTTCTTTTTTTATTGTAAACTTTTTTTTTTATTGTTGTATTTGTATTTTTTTTTTTGATTTTACCAATAATTTTTTATTCAGTTTTTCTTACGACATGTCTTTTAGCGATGTCATACGTCAAAACTTTTAAAAAGCTTTTTTTTTCAATGGTTTTATTATTTGGCTTACCTTTTAACTTTTTTTTTTTCATTTCGTTTAATTTTGTACATCATTATTTTCATATTTTTTAAATTTTGTTTATTTTTGAATTTTTTGGAAAAGAAAGGGAGTGACGTCATCAAAGTCACGTAATTCCGTTATAAACGGAACCGTGGAACAATAAAAAGGGGGGATCTATCGAAACTGTGTTTTTGGCACCCCCCTGGGTTTTCTTCAGCTGAACTCAGCAAAACAAAGGTTGCACGAGAGATTCCCGTTTCTTGCCTAGGTCATTTCTGGGCGTTGTCTTTTATGTTTTGTTTTAAATTTTGTTTTTATTGTTTTAAGTGCTTTGTGTTTTTCGCCGAAACCCTTTGGATTCAAAATCAAAAGTCAAAACAAAAACCTTTTTCCATTAAATTTCAATGGTTCTTCTTTAAAAGTGTGACATCGTACGTAATACAGAATAAGTAGAAACAATGTAAATACAATGGTAGGAAGAATAAAAAAAAATAAAAAAGAAAAATGGTCACATCTTGAAATATGTACATGGCTTTTTCATTTTATTTAAAAGCCGATGTCATTTACAATTTAAAGAGTTTTTTTAATTTTTTTTTGAAATAAGCAGTTGGGGTGTTTCTAATATTTTGTGGTATGTTTCCCGTCTCGGGGCCTGGATTTTCATTTGCCTTGACCCCTTTTCCCCTGTATGATCTTTTAGGTAAAATTTTAATCTTCTGGTTTTTGGATGCCCGTTTTTTTTACCAATGATTTAAGGCATTAACCAATGAGGGGAATCCCCTTTTTGTTTATGGATGGTATCATGTACCCCAAAATTTTGACAAATTTTTTTGGGGTTTTTTAAACTTTTAGCCTTTTTAGTTTTTTTTTTATTTTTTTTTGGTTTTTTGGGGTTTTAAAGTG
>NW_023639510.1:10000-12059 GCF_015228065.2 Penaeus monodon
CAAACAACCCATGACTGAACTCACGACGGCGTTCCACAGTTACTTGAAGCGCTATTCTATTGTGGACTTGCCAGGAGTGAATCCAGACTGCTACGGTCTCTGGTGACAGTAGGTGGTCACAGATTCGTTTCAGAAGAATGTGGGCGAAAACCTTGCCTGGTAACTAAGCAGTGTAACGCCACGGTAGTTGCTACAATCCTCTTTCCCCTTCCAGAGGGGGATGACTACGCCTCTCAACAGGTCAGGGGGAATGAAACCAGACTGCCAGATGGCAGTCAAGACCCCAGCCTTTAGCGGTTCAGTAAGGATATCACATATGCCTGTGGTTTTCCCATTCTTCAGCTTAGAAATCGCCATCCTAACCTCAGTTAGAGTAGGAGGTTCCTCACTGATGGGTGCGTCCAACACAGGTATTGTGAAGCCATTTGGATACAAGGTGACTGTTGAAGGGTCTACCTAGTACAACTGCTCAAAATACTCAGCCCAACGTTTGCAAACCCCACTATGATCTGAGATGATCTGTCCATCCACTGAGGGGACTGCAGTCATCTGCGAGGAGGACTTAGAGTTCAAAATTTCTCAGGGCTTGGTAGGCAGGGCAAAAAGGGCTTTACCAAGAAAAGGGCCCTTTAAAATCCCAGCAAGATTTCCCGATGAATGTTTTTTTGTTCCTTTCCAGCAGGTCTGAGCCCTACGCACCCAAAAATGAACAAGTTCTCATTGCTATTCAGCAAGTCAGGGGCATACTTTGTGGGCCCCCAGTGTCTCCAAGGTTGAAAATTCTGCCCTTGCCCCCTGGCGTACACCAATGGACTCCCGCACTGCTTGAGTGTTTTGCACTGAAGACTCCCACAGAGCAACTGGGTCCTCAGGTTTTCAAATTCTTGAAACAAGAAAAGCTGCAAAGGTGAATCCTGGGGACACTCCTCCCCCAGGCTCTCCAAGTAAAATCTAAGTGGGCATTTAGGGCGGGGGTTTTGAAAGGGGCCTGTGGGTAACCCCCCAAACCCCCTATGGGCAGTCTATATAATTTTATATTTTTATATATATTATAAAATATATATATATTATAAATATTATTAATTAAATATATTATATATTAATTATAATATATTTTTTTTTATTTATTTTTTATATATATATTTTTTTTTATTATATATAAAAAAAATAATAAAAAAAATTTTTATACATAAAATAATATATATATAATTTTAATATAAAATATAATAATAATATATATATAATAATATATATATGTATATATATTAATATAAAATAATTTATATTATATATTATATATATATATATATATTTTTATATTAAAAATATATATAATTATTATATATTATATATTATTATATTATAATGTAATATATATATATATATATAATATATTATAATCATATATATTTTATACTATATATATATATATTTATATATTAAATATTATATATATATAATATATAAAATATATATATTTATATAATATATATTATATATATATAAATTTATATATATATATTTATATTATATATATATATATTATTTTTTATTTTTTTTTAAAAATTAATATAAAAAAAATAATATTTTAAATAATATTTTTTTAAATTTTTAAAATAATTTATTAATAAAATTAAAATAATTATTTTATTAATATTAATAAATTTTATTTAATAAAATAAATAGGGTTTTTAAATAAATTCAAAATTTGCCTGACCACTGGTTTTTCCCACTTTAATTAAAAATTCCCGGTTCCCTCAGCCTCTGAAACAAAATTTAAAACCTGAGGGGTTTGGGGCCCTGAAAACCTTTCCCGTCCCCTTGGTTCCAATTTAAACCTGAGCCCCAGGTGGGAGTCCCAATTTTGGGGTTTAAACTTTTCATTTTGGTTTGTACCAACCAAAGGCAAATTTCAAATTTTGGAGGGTGAGGCCCCTTTTTGGTAGTTTTTTCGATCAATGAGAAATTTGGCCAAACCTTTGGAATCTCCCCGGGTGGGGCTTGATCTTTGGGGTTGCAAACCCCTGGTGAAAGTATTTTGAAGGGGAAAGGTTGTACT
>NW_023639511.1:0-12059 GCF_015228065.2 Penaeus monodon
AAATTACTAATGATAATAATATAATGATGAAATACGATAATAAGATGATAAACATGATAACGATGAGATAAAAAGAAAAATGGTCATATAATTAAAGGTATAAGCAAAATTGCAAAAGTGAAAAAAGCGGCAAAATCTAGCGAAATATAGCCTTTGAGAAGTATACTCAAATGACGTTTTTTCGATTTCTTTAGTGATTCGCAATTATTAGGGTAATAATGATAATAATTACCAGAATTGTATTAATCATAACAATAATGAGATAAAAAGTGAGAATAAAGAGAATTTTGGTAACATTTGAATATCATTAAAATTATTATTAATTATTATTATTATATTATTATATTATTTATTATTATTATTATTATTATTATTCATTATTATATTATCTTAATTTATTAGTATTATTGCCAAAAACTATTATATCTGTAATGATAACAATAATAATAATAAGTATAAGTATAATAATAATAATGCTAGTGGTTATAATATTGTTATTAGTATTATTATTGTTATATTATCATTATATTTTTGTTATGGTAGTACAATTGCAAAAATATTTATTATAAAATAATAATTACAGTAATAACGATACTAATTAAGATAATGCTATAAATAATTATTATAAAATGATTATTTTGTTATTATATTATGTTAATATTATTATAGTGTATGGTATTAGTATATTGCAAAAATATATACTATAACTCCAATAATTGCAATAATAATGAAACAATTGCAATAATGATGATAATAATGCAATAATGATGATAATGATGATGAATGATGAAATGAGATGATAACGATAATAATGATGATAATCATGATAACGATGATGATAATAAGAGGAATTGTGTCCATATATAATATAAAAAAGGTATAAGAAAAACATTCCCAAAAAGTCGAAAAAGCGGCAAAATCTAGCGAAATATAGCCTTTTGAGAGTATACTCCAAAATGACGTTTTTCGATTTCTTTGGTGATTTCGGCAATTATTAGGGTAATAATGATAATAATTACCAGAATTGTATTAATCATAACAATAATGATGATAAAAGAGAGAATAAAGAGAATTTTGGTAACATTTGAATATTATTAAAATTATTATTATTATTATTATTATTATTATTATTATTATTATTATTATTATTATTATTATTATTATTATTATTATTATTATTATTATTATTATTATTATTACTACTATTATCTTAATATCTAGTATTATTGCCAAAAAAATCTATTATATCTGTAATAATAACAATAATAATAATAAGTATAAGTATAATAATAATAATGCTAGTGGTTATAATATTGTTATTAGTATTATTATTGTTATTATTATCATTATTATTATTTGTACTGGTAGTATAATTGCAAAAAATAATTATTATAAAAGTATAATTACAGTTAATAACGTACTAATTAAGATAATGCTATAAATAATTATTATAAAATCGTTATTATTGTTATTATTATTGTTATTACTATTATTATTGTTGTGGTTATTAGTATTATTGCAAAAATATATACTATAACTCCAATAATTGCAATAATAATGATAACAATTGCAATAATGATGATAATAATTGCAATAATGATGATAATGATCATGATAATGATGATGATAACGATAATAATGATGATAATCATGATAACGATGATGATAATAAGAGGAATTGTGTCCATATATAATATAAAAAAGGTATAAGAAAAACATTCCTAAAATTCGATAAAAGCGGCAAAATCTAGCGAAATATAACCCTTTTGAGAGTATACTCCAAAATGACGTTTTTTCGATTTCTTTGGTGATTTCGGCAATTATTAGGGTAATAATGATTTAATTAATTTCACAGAATGTAATAATCATAACCAATAATGATGATAAAATGAGAATAAAAGAGAATTTGGTAACATTTGACATATTATTTTAAAATATTATTATTATCATTATTATTATATTATTGTTATATTATATTATTATTATATTATTATTATTATTTCTATTATTATTATTATATTATCTTAATTATTAGTATATTGCCAAACAATCTATTTATATCTGTAATAATAATAATAAGTATAAGTATAAATAATAATATGATAGTGGTTAGAATATTGTTTATTAGGATTATTATTGTTATTATTATCATTATTAATTATTTGTACTCGGTACTATCATTGCCAAAAAATAATTATTATACCAGTAATAATTACAGTAATTAACGATACTAATTAAGATAATGCTATAAATAATTATTAGAAAATCGTTATTATTGTTAGTATTATTGTTTATTACTATTATATTGTTGTGGTTATTAGTATTATTGCAAAAAATAATACTAAACTCCAATAATTGCAATAATAAGATAACAATGTGCATAATGATGATATAATTGCAATAAATGATGATAAATGATGAGATGATAACGGAAGATAATGATGATAATGTGATGATAAACGAAATTTTTTAATAATGATGATAATCATCGATAAACGATGATGATAATAGAGGAAAATTGTTGTCAATATATACTATAAAAAAAGGTATAAGAAAAACATTCCCAAACGTCGAAAAACGTCAAAAATCTAGCGAAATATAGCCTTCTTGAGAGTATACTGCAAAATGCACGTTTTTCGATTTCTTTTGGTGAGTTCGGCAATTATTAGGGGTAATAATGATAATAATACCAGAATTGTAAATTAATCATAACAATAAGATGATAAAAGTGAGAATAAAGAGGAATTTTGGTAACATTGAATATTATTAAACATTTAGCATTATTATTACTTACTATTATTATTATTATTATTATTATTATTAGTATTATTATATTATATTATTATTTATTATATACTATTATCTAATATTAGTATATTGCCAAAAAATCTATTATAATCTGTAATAATAACAATAATTAATAATAAGTACAAGTATAATAATAATAATCTATTGGTATAAATCTGTATTAGTATATTATTGTTATTATTATCATCTATTATTATTTGGTCATGGTAGTATATTCAAAAATAATTATTTTATAAACAGTAATTACTTACAGTAATAAACGATACTAATTACGATAATGCTATCAAATAATTATATAAAATCGTTATTATGTTTATTAATTATGTTATTACTATTTATTATTGTTGTGGTTATTAGTTATTATTGCAAAAATATATACTATAACTCCAATAATTGCAATTAAAATGATAACAATTTCATAAATGATGATAATAATTGCATATTAATGATGATAATGATATGATAATGATATAATGCTGATACTGATGGATGATAACGATAACATGATGATAATCATGATACGGATGATGATAATAGAGGAATTGTGTCCATATTAATATAAAAAAGGTATAAGAAAAATATTCCCAAAAAGTCGAAAAAGCCCCGGCAAAATCTAGCGAAATATAGCCTTTTGAGAGTCTACTCCAAAATGACGGTTTTTCGATATTTCTTGGTGATTACGGCAATTATTAGGGTAATAATGATAATAATTAACAGAATTGTATTAATCATACACAATAATGATGATAAAAGTGAGATAAAGAGAATTTGGAACATTTTGAATATTATTAAAATTATATTATTATCATTATTATTATTATTATAATTATTATTATTATTATTATTATTATTATCATTATCATGATTATTCTTATTACTTACTATTATCGTAATTATTAGTATTATTGCCAAAAAATTATTATAGCTGTAATAATAACAATAATAATAATAAGTATAAGTATAATAATAATAATGATAGTGGTTATAAATTGTTATTATTATTATTATTGTTATATTATTCATCATTATTATTGTACTGGTGTATAATTGCAAAAATAATTATTATACGTAATAATTACAGTAATGAACGATACTAATTAAGATAATGCTATATAAATAATTATTATAAAATCGTATTATTATTGATTATTATTATTGTTTATCTAATATTATTATTGTTGTGGTTATTAGATTATTGCAAAAATATATACTTATAACTCCAATAATTGCAATTAATAATGATGACAATTGCAAATAATGATGATGATAATTGCAGATAATGATTATAATGAGTGATGATAATGAGTGATAATGATGATAATGATGATGGATAACGATATAATGATGATAATCATGATAACGCTGATGATAAAATAAGAGGGAATTTGTGTGTCATAATATAATATAAAAAAAGTTATTAAGAAAAACATTCCAAAGGTCGAAAAGCGCAAAATCTAGCGAAAGATTAGCCTTTGAGAGTATTTACCTCCAAAATGACGTGTTTTTCGAGGTCTCTTGGTGGGATTTCGCGGCAATGATTGTGTAGGCTAATAATGATAAATGACAGAACTTGTATTTCTATTAATCATAACCAAATGATGATAATAAAATGTGATTAATAAATAGAATTTTGGTAACAGTTGAATATTATTAACATATTTTAGTATCATTACTTATTATTATTATTATTTTATTATTATTATTATTATTATTATTATCTTACTACTATCTTAATTATTGTATTATTGCCAAAAAATCTATTATATCTGTAATAATAACAATAATAATAATAAGTTATAAGCATAATTAATAATAATGCTATGTGGTTATAATATTGTGATAGATTATTATTGTCTATTATTATCATTATCATTATTTGTACTGGTTAGGATACATGCAAAAAAAAAATTAATTATTATACAGTAATAATTACAAGTATAACGATACTAATTATTAAGATAATGCTTATAAATAAGTATTATTAAAATCGTTAATTTTATTATTATTGCTTTATTACTATTATTATTGTTGTGTTATTACGTATTATTGCAAAAATATATACTATAACTCCAATAATTGCCAAATCTAATGATAACAATCCCTTGCAATATGATGATAATTAAATTGCCATATGATGATAATGATGATGATAATGAATGAAATGATGATAATGATGATGATAACGAGAATAATGAGAATAATCATGATAACGATGATGATAATAAGAGAAATTGTGTCCAATATATAATATAAAAAAAGGTTAAGAAAAACATTCCAAAAGCTCGAAAAAGCGGCAAAAAATCTAGCGAAAATATAGCCTTTTGACGAGTGAGTTTATACTACAAAATGACGTTTTTTTCGAGTTCGTTGGTGATTTTGGCATTATTAGGGTAATAATGATAATAATTACCCAGAATGTATTAATCATAACAATAATGATGATAAAAGTGAGAATAAAGAGGAATTTTGGTAACATTTGAAATTATTAAAATTATTATTATTTATCATTATTATCTGTATTTATTATTATATTATTCTTACGATTATGATTATGTATTATATTAGCTTAGTATATTACTCTTATTATCTTAATTGATTAGTATTATTGCCAAAAATCTTATATATCTGTAATAATAACAACCCAATAATAATAAAGGATAAGTATAATAATAAAAATAATGCTAGCGGTTTATAATTATTGTTATTAGTATATTATTGTATTATTATCATTATTATTATTTGTATGGTAGTATAATTGCAAAAAAATAATTATTCCACAGAATAATTACAGTAATAAACGATTACTAATTAAGATAATGCTGAGAAATAATGATTAAAAATCGTTATTATTGGTATTATTTATTGATTTTTCTATTATTATTGTTTGTGGTTATTAGTATATTGCAAAAATATTATACTATAACCTCCACTAATGCATAATAATGATAACCAATTGCAATAATGATGATAAAGAATTGCAATAATGATGATAATGATGATGGATATATGATTGATAAGGAAGATGATAACGATAATAATGATGATAATCATGATAACGGATGATGATAATAAGAGGAATTGTGCTCCAATATAATATAAAAAAGGTATAAGAAAAAAACATCCAAAAGTCGAAAAAAGCGGCAAAAATTAGCGAAATATACGCCATTTTGAGAGTATACTCCAAAATGACGTTTTTCGATTTCTTGGTGATTTCGGCAATTATTAGGGTTTAATAATGATAATAATTACCCAGAATTGTATTATCATAACAATAATGATGATAAAAGTGAGCATAAAGAGGGAATTTTGGTAACATTTGAATATTATAAAATTATTATGATCCTTATTATTTATTATTATATATTATTTATTATTATTATTTATTATTATTATTATTATATTTATTTTAATACTATTATTTTAATTATAAGTATTATGCAAAAAATCTATTAATATCTGTAATTAAATAACAATAAATAAATAATAAGTATAAGTAGAATAATAATAATGCTCGTGGTTATAATATTGTTATTAGTATATTATGATTATGATCATTATTATTATTTGGTAAGGGTAGTATAATTGCAAAAATAATTATTTATAACAGTAATATTTACAGTAATAAAACGGTTACTAATTTTAAGATAAGCTATAAATAATTATATAAAATCGTTTTATTGTTATATTATTATTATTACTATTATTATTGTTGTGGTTTATTAGTATTATGCAAAAAATATATACTATAACTCCAATCAATTGCAATAATAATGATAACAATTGCAATAATGAATGGATAATAATTGCAAATAATGAGATAATCGATGATGATTAATGATGATAATGATGATAATGATGATAATGATGATGATAAACGATAAATAATGATGATAATCATGATAACGATGAGATAATAAGAGGAATGTGTCATATATAATTTATAAAAAAAAGGCTATAAGAAACACCTTCCCAAAAGTCGAAAAAGCGGGCAAAATCTAGCGAAAATATAGCCTTTTGAGAGATACTCCAAAATGACGTTTTCGATTTCTTTGGTGATTTCGGCAATTATTAGGGTCAATAATGATAATAATACCAGAATTGTATTAATCCATAAACAATAATGATTATAAAAGTGAGAATAAAGAGGAATTTGGTAACGTTTGAATTTTATTAAAATTATTATATTATTATCATTATTATTATACTTACTTTATTATATTTTATTATTATTATTATTACTATTACTTAATGATTATATTATTGCCAAAAAATACCTATTATATCTGTAATAAAACAATAATAATAATAAGTATAAATAATAATAATAATAATGTAGTGTGGTATTATAATATTGGTTATTAGTAATTATTGTTGTTATTGTCATTATATTATTTGTACTGGTAGTATAATTGCAAAAAATAGTTATTCGAACAGTAATAATTACAGTAATCACCGATACTACTTAAGCTTAATCTCTAAATCATTATTATAAAATCGTATTATTGTTATGTATTATTGTTATTATATTATTCTTGTTGTGGTTATTAGTATTATTGTAAAAATATATACATAAATACAATAATTGCCAATAATGAATGATACACAATTGCAATAATGAGGATAATAATTGCAATAATGATGATATGAGCATTGATAATGATGATTGATAACGATAACTATATGATGATAATCACTGATAACGATTGATGATAATTAAGAGGAACTTGCCACCACACCTACCACTCAATAATTATAAAAAAGGACAAGGAAAAACATTCCCAACACGTTCGTGAAAAAGCCCTTAGGCAACACCATCTAGCGACATATATAGCCTTCTTTGAGCCAGTACTACTCCCCGAAAAATGACCAGGTTTTTTCATGGCTTTGGTTGATTTCGGCAATCTTATCTAGGGTAATACATGATAATAATTACCACCCACTGAATTGTCATTCACATCATAACTAATAATGATGATAAAAGCGAGAATAAATGAGAATTTTTGGAAAATTTGAATACTCATTTAAAATTATTATTATTATCATATGTTATCTATTTATTATTATTATTATTATTATTTATTATTATATTATAGTATTATTATTACTATTCTATCTTAATTCGTAGTATTAGTGCCAAAAAATCTATATATCGTTATAATAAAAATACATAATAATAAGTATAAGTAATTATAAATAATAATGCTTAGTGGTTATAATATTGTTATTAGTATTATTATTGTTATTATTATCATTATTATTAATTTGTATGGTAGCTTACATAATTGTCAAAATATAATAATTATAACAGTGATGTGTGGTAAGTACAGTAATAACGATAATAATTAAGAAGCTATAAATAATTAATATAAAAATCGTATGATTGTTATTATATGTTATTTACTATTATTATTTGTTGTTGTGGGGTTATTATGTATTATTGCAAAAATATATACTACTAACTCCAATAATTGCCAATAATAATGATAACAATTGCAAATAATGATGATAACAATTCCAAATGATGATGATAATGATGATAATGATGATGATCAACGATAATAAATGATCGATAATCTATGATCGATACGATGATGATAATCAACGAGCCAATTGTGTCCATATATAACTATATAAAATAGTATAAGAAAATAACATTCCCAAAAGTCGAAAAAGCGGCAAAATCTAGCGAAATATAGCCTTTTAAGAGTATAATCCCAAAATGACGTTTTTTCCCCCCCCCCCCCCCCCCCTATTTATCTTTGGTCTGATTTTCACAGCAATTATTAGGGTAATAATGATATAATTATCAGAATTGTATTGAGCATAACAATAATGATGATAAAAGTGAGAATAAACGAGAAATCTTTGGTAAATCCCTTGAATATTATTAAAATATTATTATTTATCATGTATTATTATTTCTTATTATTATTATTTATTATTATATTATTATTATTATATTGAGTATTTATTATTATTTTGTATTATTATTACCTATAAAATCTTAAGTTATAGTATTATTGCCAAAAAAAATCTATTATATCTGTAATAAATTAACAATAAGTAATAATAAGTACTAACAGTTATAATAATAATAATGCTAGTGTTAATAATATTGTTATTAGTATTCATTATTGTTTTATTATCATTATTATTATTTGTACTGGTAGTATTATATTACAAACAATAATCTCATTATTAACGGTAATAATTACAGTAATAAACGATACTAAATTAAGATAATGCTATAAATAATTATTATAAAATCGTTATTATTGTTATTCTTATGTTATTATAATAATTATTATTGTGGTTATAGTATTATGCAATAAATATAATACGCTATAACTCCAATATATGCAATAATAATGATGACAATTGCAATAATGATGATAATAAATTGGCTAAATAATGATGATAAATTGATGATGATAATGATTTGATAAATGATGATGATAAACGATAACTTTAATGATGGATAACTTCATGAAAACGATGATGATAATAAGGGAATTGGTCCACTATATAATATAAAAAAGCTCATAAGAAAAACATTCCCAAAAGTCGAAAAAGCAGCGCAAAATCTACACCCGAAATATAGCCTTTTGAGGGAGAGACTACAAAATGGACGGCTTTTCGAATTTCTTTGCGTGATTTCGGCAAGTATTAGAGGGTATAATTGGCTAATAATTACCCAGAATTGTATTTTAATCCATAACAATAAGGCTTGATATTTTCTAAAAAGTGCGAATAAAGAGAATTTTGGTAACATTGAATATTTATTTTATTATTATTATTATATTATTATTATTATTATTATTTTATTATTATTATGATTATTATTATTACTATATCTAAGTATTAGTATTATTTGCAAAAAAAATCTATTATATCTTAATAATAACAATATTAATAATAAGTATAAGTATAATAATAATAATGCTAGTGGTTATAATATTGTATATTAGTATTATTATTGTATTATTATCATTATTAATGATTTGTAATGGTTAGTATAATTGCAAAAATAATTTATTATAACAGTAATAATTTACAGTAATAACGATACTATTAAGATAATGCTATAAATAATTTTATAAAAATCGTTTATTAATTGGTATTATTATTGCTTATTACTATTATTATTGTGTGGGGAGTAATAATTATTGCAAAAAATAGATACCTATAAACTCCAATAATTGCAAAATAATGATAACAATTGCAATGAATGATGACAATAATTGCAATAATGATGATACTGATATGATAATGATGATAATGATGATAATGATGATGATAACGAAATAATTGATGATAAATTTCATGGATAACGCTGATGAGAATAAGAGGGCAACTTTTGTCCCATATAAATATATAAAAAAAAAAGGTAGATAAGAAAAACATTCCAACAGTCGAAGAAGCGGCAAAATCTAGGAAAAAATATAGGCTTTCGAGAGTATACTCCAAATGACGTTTTTTCGATTCTTGGGTGATTTCGGCCAATTATTAGTGGTAATAATGATAATAATTAACAGAATTATATTAATCATAACAATAATGATGATAAAAGTTGAGAATAAAGAGAAAATTTTGGTAACATTTGGAATATTATTAAAATTATTATTATCATTATTTATTTATATTATTATTAGATTATTATAAGTATTATTATTATCATGATTATGTCTTATTTATTATTATTATTATTATTACTATTATCTTAAAGGATTAGTATTATTGCCACAAAAACCTATTATATCTGTAATAATAACAATAATACTAATAAGTATAAGTTAATAATAATAATGCTAGTGGTTAAATATTGTATAGTATTATTATTGTTATATTATCATATTATTATTTTATGGTAGTCTAATTGCAAAAATAATGTATTAAACAGTAAATAATTACAGTAATAACGATACTAATTAAGATAATGCTATAAATCATATTATAAAACTCGTTAGTATTGTTATTAGTATTGTTATTACTATTATATTGTTGTGGTTATTAGTATTATTGCAAAAATAATACTATAACTCCACTAATTGCAATAATAATGATAACAATTGCAATAATGATTGATAATTAATTGGCAATATGATGATAATGCGATGATAATGATGATAATGATGATAATGAGGATAATGATGATGATAACGATAATAATGATGATAATCATGATAACGATGATGATAATAAAGGAATTGTCCATATATAATATAAAAAGAGTATAAGAAAACATTCCCAAAAGTCGAAAAAGCGGCAAAATCTAGGAAATAGCCTTGAGAGTATACTCCAAAATGACGTTTTTTCGATTTCTTTGGTGATTCGGAATTATTAGGGTAATAATGAAATAATTACCAGAATTGTTAATTAACATAATGATGATAAAAGTGAGAATAAAGAATTTTGGTACATTTGAATTTATTAAAATTATTATATTATCATTATTATTATATTAATATTATTATTAATTATTATTTATTTATATATTATTATTATTATTATTATTATTATTATTATATTATTTATTATTATTTATTTATATTATTATATAATAATAATAATATAATTAGATAATATATAATATATAAAATCGATATATATAATTATATATTTATATATCAATATTATTATTTTGTATTATAATTATGCATAAAAATATAAATAATATAATAAATGATAACAATGCATTAAAGAAAAATGGAATTTAGATATATATATGAATATATAATAATATATTATTAAATATTATAATTATATTATATGATAATATAAAGAATTGTTTATTATTAAAATATAGAAAAATTCAAATGAAAATACGCAAATATAAATAATTTAATATTATTATAATAAGTTATTTTTGATTTATTTTAGTATTATTGCAATTATTATTTTATTATTAATATATAATTATTATTTATAATAATTATTAATATTAATTATTTTATTATTATATTATATACTTATTATTATTTTATGCAAAAAATTATAATATACTTAATAATAAAATATAATTAATAATATAATATAATAAATAATGTAGTAAATTAATATTATATTAATTATATGATTATTACATTATATATTTATGTGTATATTGAAATATTATTATAAATATTAAGTATAAGATAATAATAATAATTGCATAATAATTATTAATAAATTTATTATGTTATTATTGTTATTACATATTATGTTGGTTATTAGTATTATTGCAAAAATATATATACTCCAATAATTGCATA
>NW_023639512.1:0-12058 GCF_015228065.2 Penaeus monodon
TTTTTTTTTTTTTTTTTTTTTTTTTTTAAAAAAAAAAAAAAAAAAAATAATTTTTATTTTTTTTCCCCCCCCCCCCCCCCTTTTTTTTTTTTTTAAAAAAAAAAAAAAAGGGGTTTTTTTGTTGGTTTATTTCTATTTCTATTACCAGGGACCCCGTGGCTGTTTTCCACGTGGATCCAAATGTCCCAAAAAAACCCCCCCGCTCACGGGGCGGGGGTCCATTTTAATTGACCTCGTTTGACCGGGATTCGTACCACTACCGGCACTAGGTCACTCCCCCCTCTCTCCGGGCAGCTGCCCTGACCTCCGCGGGGGCCCGATTATAACTACATTTTTGGTGTTTTTATACTGCGTGGTATAAAACTCTCAAAATAAAGAGTGAAGCCAAATACCAGTATCAATACCCCTGAACCCCAATGTAATTGGGTTCTATACCTTTTATATCGGGTGGCAGCGAGGGCCGTTGCATCCTTTTGGCTGAAAACACGGAAAACCCCACCCCCGAAGAAAATCCGCTCGACCGCTTAAAGACATGGCAAAGAAAAACACAAAGTACACTTTTGGGCCCCTTTTTTTTATTTCTTTTCCCCCCTTCCCCCATTGTTAAGCCGTTGTTTTTTTTTTTGGGGTTTAAAAGGGTGCTAGGAAGCAAATGGCCTTTCCCCCCTATTCTTCCCACCTCAATCCATTTTTCCGTGCGATCGATATTAACAAAAACTTTCGTTCGTTAGTTAATAATTAATTATTTTCTCTCGTTTTTTGAGATTTTAATTTTTTCATCTCCCAACAATTTAACCGTTCGTGATTTTATCTTTCACAATATCATTCTTTTTTTTATCTCTTTCCCTAACTTCGCCCCCGACCGACCTACCTCCTTTCCTCTTTTCCCGGGTCGGGGCGGGGGGGAAAAGGTCAATGACCACTTGGTTTCCCCTCTATTTGGAAGCAAACATATCATTTTTTAAAATTGCTTTTTGGTGCACTTCTTCGGCGCTAGAGCAACAGGTAAAAAATTTTATTTTTTGGAATAGCGTGGATCTTCCCCCTACATGTGCACGGGATTGCCCATATTCCCCCCGGGTTTTTGCGTAAAGCCTAATGTCTGCGCTCCGTCGTTCGGAGAGGTAAATAACCCGGAATTATTCGTTCTTTTCGGGCTCCCTTTGAGCCCGGTGTACCCGGGGTTTTACGTCCGTTAATTAATGTAGACAGGTTTGCTAAAATCTTATTCGTTTATTAATCACCCTTTCTCACCCTCAAGTCGTTTGCATGTTTTGGGAAACCCCCCAAGGTTTGTGTGATTCGTGAATTATTATCCTTGGGGTTTTTTGCGAGCGCCCATTACGATACCAGAAAGAGCGGGTTTTATTTTCCCGGGCTCAATCGTTCAGTATATACGGCTTTTGGGGTATAGGATCCCCCCTTATTAGTTTTATTGAAGTCTGACATGCAAAGCTAACGTACCTCGGCATTCAGATTTCTGCCCCGAAAGATTTGCTTGATAAAAAAATTGGAAAAATATTTTTTTCCTGTAAACCATTCATTCATGCTCATTCTGTCCAATCTTAATGTTGAATTAAATGTGGTATTTTAAAATATCTTAAATAGCTAGCATTGCAAATTTACTTCTTTTGTTATGTAAAACTTTTAATTTTCGTGTTTATGTTCATTCTCTGTGTGAGGTCACTCGCTTTCCCCCTCTCTTTAACGCTAGCTGTCCTCACAAAAACCATACCCACCCCTTTCACCTCCTCCCCACGCAGGAAAAAAGACCTGCCCCTTTTTTCTTTAAATAAGTGGTTGCTGTCTAGTCCCTGCTAAGTTTTTTATATGTACTCTTTAGCCCGAAAATTTTTTGTCCTCGGACGGGGGTTTCGTACATAAAGTACAAGTTAAATCTTTTCTTATCTGTGTGCGACTATGGTTAAAACGATCTTCGCGGATCCCCCTGTCGTTCCCTTACTATTCTCAATTTCTATCGAGGGTTTGGGTATTTCAATAGGTCTATGGGGACCGCTACTGACCTCCCTCTTCTATTTTCCCTTCTTTACCTTTGTAAAAATAAAACAACAAAATGAAAAAAAAAAAAACAAAAAAGTTAAAACCCAAACTTAAAAAACCGAAAATTTTTATGAAAAACCCGGGCTTGGTAATTACCACCCCATCTTCTCTTTTGCCTTTCTTTTTTTTCTTACCTTGGCCCTTCGTGTATGTCTGGGTCCCCACTTTATGTTGCAGTCGGAAACCCACACGGCACCGAAGGAGGACCCTTAGGGTCTGTGAGAAGGGGCGTCATCGAAATCGCCCAAGGGCCCCGGACCAGGGTTTTTTTTCAGGAAGGTTTTAACCGTCCCCTCAGTGGACGGTTTGCCTCCAACTCCCCGTAGATCCAGCGAAAAGCACCTTTTCCGCAGGGACATCGCCCAAATCGTGCCTCGGACCCTCAAACCTAACTCCGGGGGGCTCGTACGCAGATATCACAGCCCCGAATGCCCCCCGCCCCCCACCCCGTAGATCCGGACGAAGATTACGAGGACGTGTGGACCGAGAAAAACCTGGACAGATCTGTGGGACGTGTGGACGGCGCCGCCGAGTTAGGCCGGGCCAGGACTACAAGGTCAAACAATCCGAGTCAAAGGGGAAAACCTGTGCAAAATTTTCGAGGACGTGTGAACATCAGACGGGGATTACACCAGGACCGGAGGATGAGGACAAAATGGACGGCCCCGAAGTTGAAACCGACACGCCGAGAACGAACGACCAGCCAAGTTATTTACCCTTGAAGGCCCCGAGGGCGAGGCGCGAAGGTGGCCGAGCAATATAAGATGTGGTAATTTTTATTTCTGTTAAGGATTGGATTTCTATTTCTTTACCATGGGCCACGTGGCTGTTTTCCACTGGTCCAAATGTCCCCCAAAAAGACCACCCGCTCAGCGAGGCGGGGGTCACATTTTTTATTTTGCCTCGTTTTTGACCGGGTTCGTAGCCAGCACCGCGACTAAGGGGCAGCTCCCCCCTCTCTCCGGGCAGCTACCGTACCTCCGGCGGGGCCCCTTAAACTAGACATTCTTGTGTGTTTTTTTCTGGTGGTATCAAATCTCAGAAATAAAAAAGGGCAAGCCGAAAACCGTATCAATACCCCTGCAGCCAAAGAATTGGGGTTTTATACTCGTTATATATTTATATATATTATATATATAATATAATTTTTTATAATTATATAAATTTTATTATGTTGTGTGGTGTTGTGTTGTTGTGTGTGTGTGTGTGTTGGGTGTGTGTGTGTGTGTTTTGTGTGTGTGTGTGTGTGTTGGTGGTGTGTTTATGTGTATATATAATTTATTATTATATATATATATATATTATAATATAAATATATTTTTTTTTTTTTATATACATTATATTTATATATATAATATAATTTTTATTAATTTTAAAATATTGCATTATTCAATTTTATATATGTTTATGTATATTATAATATATAATTAAATTTTATATATATATATTATATTTAAATTTTATTAAAATTTTTGTTGTGTGTGTGGTGTGTGTGTGTTGTGTGTGTGTGTGTGTGTGTGTTGAACGCATATATAAACATATTTATATTTATATTATATTATTATTATATCTTTATAAAATATAATATTATATAAATTTCACAGGTCTCGTGGTTAGATCCTAGATCCACCCCCGTGGGCCCCCTTCAATTCCCCCCGCGGCAGTCGAAAATACCTGCCTCTGACTGCTCTCTCAGCCCCACCTCACGGCAGAAAACGACTATCGCCTTGATAATCAAAACGCAGGTGTCGTAAAAGGGGGTCCCGCCCTGGTCAAGTGTTAAGCGCGCCGAAACCCCGTTGATTTGGGAAGGCATCCAAAAGGGGTAAGACGCCAAAAATCCTCTCAATATGAATTGAGAGAGCCGATTTCCTGCATGGAATAAAAAGGGTGTTAAAAAAAAATTTAAAAAATATAAAATAATAAAAATAATGATAAAATAATAATAATAATAAAATAATAATAATATTAAAAATAAAAAGAAATTAAAAAATGAATAAATTATATATATTATTTTATTTTTATAATTTATTCATTTATTTTAAATTTTATTTATTTTTTTAAAATTTTATTTTTTTATTATTATTATTTTTATTTATTATTTTTTTTTATTATTACTATTTTTTTTATTTTTTTTAAAAGCCTTTATTCCACTCAGGAAATCGGCTCTCTCAATTCATTATTTGAGAGGATTTTTTGGCGTCTTACCCTTGCCTGTTTTGGATCCCCTTCCCCAAATCAACCGGGTTCGGCGCGTTTAAACACTTGTCCCACGGGGGCGCCCCCCTTTACACACCTGCGTTTTGACTTATCAAGGCGATTGTCGTTTTCTCGCCGTGGGTCGGGCTCGAAAAGGCGTCGGGCCGGGTTTTTTACACTGCCGCGGCGGGAATTGAACTCGGACCACGAGGGTCGGAGTCTGTGATCAAACCACAGACCATGACAATTAATATATAATATATATATATATTATAATATATATATTATATATATAATATTAATATTATGTCTATATTGGTATACATACCACCCACACCACACCACACACACACCACACACACACACACCAAATATAAAATATATAAAAATTTAATAATATTATATATATATATATATATAAAATTTAATATATAATATACATAACATTTATAATGTATTATTGCATATATTAAAAATATTTTAAAAATATATATTAATATATATATAATATATGTATATATAAATATATATAATATATTATTTAAAATTATATAATATTTAATTATAATATATATTTTATATATTTTACACAAAACAAAACCCCACACACACAACACACACACACAAACCAACCACCCACACCCACCACCCCCACCCAAAACACACACACCAACACAATATATTAATTATTATTATTTATTATATATATATAATTTTTAAGATTTAATATATATTAACGATTTAAAACCCCCAATTAATTGGCTTCGGGGGTTTATACTGGTATTCGGCTTGCTCTTTTTTTCTGGTTTTTGATACCCGCAGTATAAAACACAAACATGTCAGTTAATCGGGCCGCGGGGAGGGTCCGGTCAGCTCCCCAAGAGGGCGGAGCTGATTTAGTGCGCGGGTAGCTGGCTACGAACCCCCGGTCAAACGAGGTCAGATAAAAAATGTGACCTCCCCCCTCGCTGAGCGGGTGGTTCTTATTTGGGACATTTGGATCCACGGAAAACAGCCACGTGGTCCACGGGTAATAAAAATAAATTTATCCACATCCTTAACAAAATAAATTATCCCATCTTATATTGCTGGCCCCTACCGCGCTCGCCCTCGAGGCCCCTTAAAGGGTGACCAACTTGGCGGGTCTCCTTCTCGTGCGTTGTCCTGGTTCAACTTCTGGTGCTCGTCCTGTTTCCTCACCTCCTGGGTCCTTGGTGTAATTGTCCGTCCGATTTCAACGTCCTCGAAAAGCCCCCGGTCCTCCTTGATTTCGGATTCGTCTTGACCTCCTCGTACCCCTGGCCCGGCCAAAACTCGGGGCGCCCTCGTCCACACGTCCTCCCAGATCTCGTCCGGTCCTTCTCGCGTCCACACTCCCGTAATCTTCGCCCGGATTACGGGCTCGGGGCAGGGCGCATCTCGGGCTGCTGATTCTGCGCTACACTCCGGGAGTTGCCGGATCTGCGGCGTCCCCCCAGGCACGCATTCGGGGCACTGTACCTCGGAAAGGTGCTGTTCGCTTGGATTACGGGGGTCTGGCGGGCAACACCCGTCCCTAACTGGGACGGTTTAAAAACCTTCCTCAAAAATCCTGGCCTGGGGGTTTGGGCGATCTTCGATACGCCCTTTCTCACAGCATCCTAGGGTCCTCCTTCGGTGCCGTGTCGGTCCGACTCAACATAAATCGGGGGGCCGATCATCACTTTAAAGGGGCCCGAGTAGAGAAAAAGAAAGGCAAAAGAGAAAATGGGGTGGTAATTACCCTAGGTTTTTTTCATAACAATTTACGGGGGTTTTTAATGTTGTTTTTTTTAAATTATTTTCGTCTTTTTTTTTTCATTTGTGTTTTTTTTCACAAAGGTAAAGAAGAAATAGAAAAAGGGGGGTGTCAGTAGCGTCCGCATAACCTATTTTAACTACCACCATCTCTGATGATAAAAAGTAAAGGGAAAACATCGGGATCCGCGAAGATCTGTTTGAACCAAGTCGTCACCGTAGAAAAAGATGTAACTTTATTTATTCGAACCCTCTCACACGGACAAAAATTTCGGCTAAAAAAAATCATAATAAATCTTTACGCAGGCACTAACGCAAACCCCCTTTTATGAAAAAGGGGTTTTCTTTTGTCCTGGGTGTGAGTGGGTGAAAGGGGTTGTGTAGCGTGTGGTGCCTGCGTTAATAAGGGAAAGCATGACCCACACAGAGAATGAATCATAAACCAATATTTAAAGTTCCTATAACAAAAAATAAGTAAAATTTGCAATGCTAGCTATTTAGATTATTTCACTCCACATTGAATTCAACATATAATGAATGCGACAGAAGTACGCATGTGAATGTGCATGAAAAAAATTTCGCCAATTTTTTTATCAATCAAAACTTCTCGGGGTCAGAAAACTGAACTGCCGAGGTAAGTCACTTTGCATGTCAACTTCAATAAAAATCAATAAAGGGGGATCCATACCCAAATCCGTATATGACTGAACGCTTGACCCGGGAAAATAATAACCCTGCTCCTTCTGCGTTCTTAAAGGGCGCTCGAAAATTCCCGAAGGATTTAAATTTACAAAACACAAAAAGCTTTGGGGGTACCCAAAACGCAAGCACTTAGGGGGGAGAAAAGGGGTGATTAATAACGAATAATATTCTACTTAAACCCCATCCACATTAAATTTAAAGGGGCGTAACCGCGGGGCACCCGATCAAAGGGAGCCGAAGAACGAATAACTTTGGTTTTTTCACCCACTCTCGAACGCGGGGCGCAATCTATTAGGCTTACCAACCCCGGGGCAATACGGCAATCCCCGTCACTATGATTGGGGGGAAATCCTACCTTATCCAAATACAAATTTTTTTACCTGCCTTTGTCTACCCGATAGAAAGTGTCACCAAAACAAAGTAACAATATATGTTTGCTTTCCAATTGAGGGAAACCGTGGTCATTGCCTTTCCCACGCCGCCACCGGGGAAAGAGAAAGTGGGTCAGGTCAGGTCGGGGGCGAAGTTTGGAACAGATAAAATAAAAGATATTCGTGATAAGATAAAAACCGAACGCGTTAAATCGTTTGCAGATGAAAAAATATAAAACTCTAAAACGGAGAAATATTAATTCTTTAATAAGAAAAATATTCATGTTTATTTATTCATACTCGTCGCACGGAAATGCGTCTGAGGGGGAGAATTGGGGGAACGTGCCATTTGCTGCCTTAGCACCTTTTAACCCAAAAAAAAAACAACGGGTTAACACATGGGAAAGGGGGGAAAAAAAATAAAAAGGGCCCCAAAAGTGTACTTACGTGTTTTTTTTCTTAGCCATGTCTTGAGCGGTCGAGCGGGTTTTCTTCGGGGGTGGGGTTCCGTGTTGCATGCCAAAAAGGGTCAAAGGGCCCCCGCTGCCCCCAATATAACGAGTATAGAACCCAATTTTCATTGGCTTGCGGGGTATTGATACTGGTATTCGGGTTACTCTTTATTTTTAGAGTTGTACACCAGTATAAAAAACCCCAGAAATTCTAGTTATAATCGGGCCGCGCGGGGTCACGGGCACTGCCGGGAGAGGGCGGAGCTGCCCTTTGTCGCTGGTAGCTGGCTACGAACTCCCGGGCAAAAAGAGGGCAGTTAAAATGTACCCCCCCCCTCGCTGAGCGGGTGGTTCTTATTTGGGACTTTGTCCACGTGGAAAAAGCCCGTGGTCCACTGTAATAAAAAATAAAATTATCCACATCCTGTAACAGAAATAAATTTTACCCACTCTTATAATATATTATATATTAATATTTTAAAATATATATATATATATATTATTATATATATATATTGTGTGGGGTTGTGTGGTGTGTGTTGTTGTGTTTTTTTTGGTGTTGTGTGTGTGTGTGTGTGTGTTTGTGAAATTATATAATCAAATATAATATATATATATTATATTATATAAATATAAATTTATATATATTATATTTTATATTTATATATATTATATTATATATATATATAAAATATTATATTTAATTTCCTAAAAGGAGTGACCTAGGTTCAGTCCTGGTCAAGGGGGTTTTTTTATTTACGTTCGATGCGGCTTGCATTATTCCCCTTTCATTATACATATATAATATATAGATAAATAATTATTATATATATATATCTCATTTTAGATATATATATATATATATTATATATTTGTTGTGTATTTGAGAGTGTGGGTGTGTGTGTGTGTGTGTTGTGTGTGTGTGGTTGTGTACACATACTACTCATACTATATATTATATTATATATATATATATTATATTATAAAAATTAATATTATTATCACACACATACCCACCACCCAAAACCACACACAAAAACCCAACCACACCACACAACACACACACACACAAAAACACACACACCCCCCACAAACACACACACCCAAACCACACACACACACACAACACACACACACACACACAACCACACACACACACACCACACACACCCCCAACACACAAAAACACACACACAAAAACACAAACACACAACACACAAATATTTTATATTATATTTATATATATATATATTTTATATATTAATATATAAATATATATATACATGCTTTTTTGATTTTTTTTGCTGAGAAAGTTCTCTCGGGGGCAGCTCCCTCCACCCCCCTTACCCCATTCCAGGGGCAATCCGGACCGCAGCGGGGCGCCAGGCGTCGCTCGCCCAAAAGTTTTAAAATTTGGCTCTTTTGTCTTTCCTATTCCCAAGCAGCTGGGGCCGCCAAGGGGGACGATCAAAGATGATCAAAGAATTCATTTCGTTTTTCTGAAAAATTTGGGCCGAACTTTAAAAATAAGATTGCTCTAACAAATTCAATTGACGCAACATTGGGAAATTTTCATAGCAGGGAAAAATAGCATATAACACATATCCACCATTCATGTATACACACACCATATAAAACCACACACATTTAAAAACACACACACCACACACACCACAACCCACACACACAACACACACACACAACACACACACCACACCCACACACACACATATACACACATACATACAAAAACAACACAATAAATTTTTCTATCTATTATATACCACACTTTCTTTTTTAACGGTAGTTCATGTCTGAGCCGCCGTGGTCACCGCATGATACTTAATTGTAGTTTTCATGTTGTGATGCTCTTGGAGTGGAGTACGTGGTGGGGTTTCCCCAGTTCCTTTCCACGGAGAGTGCCGGGGGTTACCTTTTTGGGTAATCATTGCTCTATATTTTATCCGGGCTTGGGACCAGCACTGATTTGGGGCTGGCTTGGCCACCCATTGGCTAGGTAGGCAATCGAGGTGAAGTTCCTTACCCAAGGGAACAACGCGCCGGCCTGTGACTCGAACCCTCGAACTCAGATTGCCGTCGTGACAGTGTTGAGTCCGACGGCTAACTTATATACACACACACATGTATATAAAACACAACACCCACACAACCCCACACCCAACACACGCACACCCCCCACACACAACACACACCCCCACCAACACACACAAACACACAACACAAACACACACAAATATATATCTAATATTATATATTTTCTATATAAAATATATATATTATATATATATATCTATATATATATATATATGCAGCTATCTATCTATCTGTCCATTTATCTATATCTATCTATCGATCTATCTATATTTGACTACCGCGATAGTCCTGGTTAGAGCACTGGACTCCGACCCTCAGGGTTTCCCGAGTTCAATTCCCGCCCGCGGCAGTCGAAAAAATGCTTGCGCTTTGACTGCTCGCTCGAAACCCGATCTCATGGCGAGAAACGACATATCGCCTTGAAAAGACAAAACGCTGGTGAAGTGGGGATGTCGCCGCCGTGATATAGGTTTTAAAAGCCGAACCGCGGTTGTTTAGGAAGGGCATCCAATCAGGCAAGGGTGAACTCCCATTAGACTCAGTGCAGCCCCACACGACCTGTCATTCATAAAAGTGGGGCGCGGGTGTGTCAAAGGAAGGGGGCACGACAAAGTACTATACTTCAAACGCGTAACGGGGGAAATAGGGAGACAACCTGGTAAACCATTTCTTTCACATATTCTAGTTCGTCTTTTTTTAAGCCCGGAGTTATTTCGTTATTTCATAGTTGATCAAAGCCGTCCATCTCAAGAGAGATGAACATAGGCTACTTCATCCTCCCGCGCGTGTAGATGTGACGTCGTCCACCCAAAAGGAAATTGCTCTGATGCGTTTGCTGTTGTCGTCTATATCAGTTTCGTATGATGGTGCTGTCACAGCCTTTGCTATCATTATGATTACAGTCATTGTTATATTATCAAGATATTTTATTTGTCTTCAGATAATTAAGATATTAAACAATACTTTAGAATCACGATTTCCAGTATCACTGTGTCTAATGATAAATAACATCTAAAGTGATCCCGTATATAAAATATGTTCGCCGTTATTGCTATTATTATTGCTTTTAATATCAAGTTAACAATTAGGCTATGCTTATTGCCCACTTACTACCATATTATTAAATACTGCTGCCCGTCTTATAGACCTTGCATTTGCATGTTTTTCGTTTTCAAACTAACCAAGATATTTCTCTAAATATAGCAAAACGTTAATACTTTACAAAAAGTAGGCTCTGGAGGATCACAGAAACATTCTTGTGCATCTTCCTGCTTCTTCTACCAACTGCTACCAATGCTACTCTCCAGACTATTCATACTTTTATTGCAACGTGACTATTATGTCGATAGCACAATTAGTGACTATTTGGGCGATAGTACAATTAATACTAATGGTTATTAAGGGATGAAAATAATGATAATGGTACCCAAAAAGTAATAATATGAGTGGTAAATAAGGTATTGATTTGTGATATTGATGATAATAATGATAAAAATAAAATGATAAAACAATAATAATAATAGTAATAATAATAATAGTAACATAATATGACAATCAAGAGTAATATTAGTAGCAATAGTGATGATGATAATAATAATAAAATTAATAATAATTCTGCTACTAATGATAATAATAATGATAATAATAATAATAATATAATGATAATAATAATAATAATAATAATCCATACTACTACTACTACTACTACTAGGAATAACATTAATGGTACTAATAATTAAATTAATGATGACATTGGTAATGATAATAACGATGATGATCACAATAATAAAAATTATGATAATAACAATATGATGATAATAATAAAAATGTAATAAAAATAATAAGAATAATAATAAAAATAATAATAATAATAACAATAATATAATAATAATAATAATAAATAATAATAATAAAACCAATTGTAGAACAATGTAATAACAATATGATAATAATTAATGATGAAGGTATTAATGATAATAGTTGTAATAATGAAAATGATTATTATGAGATAAAATGGGAATAATAATAATGATAATAATAAAATAAAAGTAATGATAAAAATATAATGATGATGATGATGATTATGATGACAAAACTAAAAATAAAGTGATGATAATGGATGATGATGATGATGATGATGATTGATGATGATGATGATGATGATGATAATAATAAAGATAAAACAAATATGATAAAAAATAATAATAATAATAATAATAATAATAATAATAATGATAATCACAACAACAATAACAATAATAATAATAAAAAATAAGAATAAGAATAAACAAAATAATAAAAATAGTAATAAATAATAATAATATAAAAAATAATGTAATGAATAATAATAATAATAATATAAAAAATAAAGAAAATGATATA
>NW_023639513.1:10000-12057 GCF_015228065.2 Penaeus monodon
TACATTATATAGATCTAATTTTACGACAACATAACAATTTATATAAAAATTTACAAAAATTTTATTATTTAATTGTAATTATTTATATTTTACATATACCTTTTAAAAATATTTACAAAATTTACTATATTTATATATTACATATATCATATATATTAATAATTAATATATTATAATAGAATATAGTAAAATTTTTTTTCGTAAATATATATTACTATATTCACATATTCATATATTATTTATCATATATATTACATATAATATATATACATATATTTATTACACATATTGCTCTCTCTCTCTCTCTCTTTCTCTCTCTCTCCCTCTCTTTCGCTCTTTCTTTTTTTCTTGGGGCCGTGAAGTAGACTAAAATTTAGGCACATGAATCATATTTCGAAAATAGATTTACGCTCCAACCTATAATGGAGTGCATTACAGGACAGAGTCGCGTTTTGAGGTAAAGGTGACACGCACTTGGTATATCTTCGTTCGCCACTGACTCCGTCTATGTCTGCCATCAGCACCGGGCTTGTATGCCACGGGATAGACCTGGCCATGTTGGTCGCGTCAAATTGTCGTTCCCTTGTTTGGCCCTATTGTTTGCCTCACTGAGGATGTATAGCCTTTCAACGTGGGGTTTAAGTCTTCTTTATTTTTATTATTATTTTTCTTTAATCAAAACGTCACATTTGGCAGTTCAAACCGCAGGCAGTGGGGAAAATATTTGGTTTCCGCTCATCTAAATTTCCGCTTGAGCGGCCGACTATCTGTTTGGCGTGGGTTAAGGCCGCTTGCCGCTTTCGTATTTGATATAAAATTGCAAGAAGTACAAACAAAATATGACTACAGTAACTAAAACAATATGAATGAAATGAGAACTTAGTTCTAGATCGTAATAAATTTTTCAAAACATTCCCCGGTAACCCTGGAGTTTCAACGTAGGATTCTATTCACCTTAACATATTATCTATCTAAATGACCCTTTTGATAAATTTGAAGCCGCAACAACAGAACTTAGAATATATTATTAACGTACAATGATTCCTCTATGACGTCTTACATTTTCAGTCCTTGCAACTTTATGGGATTTCTAAGACCTACCTTTTGGAGCTGCAGACACTGGCATCATCAGTGACTAGACAGAGCGAGACAAGTGGCGCCAAGTCAATTGCCATTCGACAAAGAAAGAAAAGAATGGAAGATAAAACATTAAATTAGAAAGGAAAAAAACATAACCACCTGGACATCTTCACAGGCACGTAAGGTGCATTTCAAAGCCAATGTTTCTCTCCATGGTCGACTCCGAGTCTCAGACCATCACACCTTCCCTTGATGTCCGAGAGTCCGAGGTGATTTCCAGGACTCGCTGGCTCTCTACACCGTGTTCAAGGCACTGGTTCAAGTTAGAAAGAATATGAAAAAAATGTATAACCATTTTGATCTTCCCTTAAACCATGCACTTCTAATATCACTATACTGCAGTGCGTACCTATTGACATTCATTCCTAATCTTACCATAAATTCCAAGGCAGATGTTCCACTGCTTCAATAAAAAGATAAACACTGATATAAGGAAAGAGAGGCAAAAACTCTATAAAAGGAATAAAAACATGTGTGATATAATCTATTGTACGGTGTCATGTAGACATCAGTCCTGTACAGTTAGCAGAAAACAGGAGTTGGAGATCAGCTTGCGACCCGGAATTTGGTTTCCATGGAAGAACTACTCTAAAACGTAAAAGTCGAAATAGAAGAGTTTAGACATTTTCATATACAGCATACATATATACATATACATACATATATATTTGTATCTATACGCATATATACCTAAATATATATATGCACAAATATATACATACACACATATATATATATATTCTTCTAGTGCTCTGTCCTACGAAAGGTGTTCCTTTTTGGCATCCATTTTCTCCATGACCTTCTATTCTCTGTTAATTCACTTAATTAACATACCTAGTCTTTTCCACGGGACTGAGGGGCATTTACTGAGATGTCTGCCATACAAGGGTGGTTTCCTTTGCCTTTCCAGTGTTTTT
>NW_023639514.1:0-5000 GCF_015228065.2 Penaeus monodon
ATGTCAAAAAATTTCCCCTATATTAAATGCCCTCCCCCATAACTTCCAGAACAGCAAAGTCGCCAATTCGCTTAGAACAACAGTCAAGAGACAAACATTCAAGATGAAGAAGGGGGAAATAATCTCTCCAGACTATATAGAAACTTGCAGTTTAATTACAAAAATAATAAAAATTAATACAACTTCTGAGGGGTTAAGGATACAATTACGTTACATTTAAAGAAAACCAAGACTCCAAGCTTAGCCAACCAGTGCACATTAGATCCTCCGCCAAAACCACACACACAACATAACAAGGAAATTTCCAAGATTACATTTAACCAAATATAAAGAAATCACTTTTTAACCCACTCTCGTCAGTGTCGTACACTGACAGATAATAATAAAAATACATCACCAATATATACAGATGCTGAAGCCTTAAGTTAACAAATGTATTCATAGGGGCATGGCAGCCCGAAAGGCTCCAGCAGCGAACCAATCAGTATTGAGCTGGCCCGCGTGACGGTAGGGCGTGATGATGATAACCAATCAGCATCGAGCTGGTCCGCATGACGGCAGTGGCGTGATGATGATGAACCAATCAGCATCGAGCTGGTCCGCGTGACGTCAGTTGGGTGATGATGATGAACCAATCAGCATCGAGCTGCTCCGCATGGCTCGAGTGGCGAGATGAGGGTCACGTACCAGTCAAGATACCTCACTATATATAATATAATATATATATATATAATATATATATATATAATATGTATATATGTAACTATCGATCTATCTATCATCTATCCACTATCTAATCATATTGGTAAAATTATGAATCATAGAACATATATATAATATATATATAATATATATATATATATATATAATATAATGAATAATATATATATATAATTTTACTAACACAATCGTATCATCTATTATCTTTATATATTAGATAAGATAGAAATAGATGTGTAGAGAGATAAATATTTTGTAGAGATTAATATATGATGTATTTATCTATAGATGAAATATGAGATGATAGATTAACTGACATGTAATAATATAATAGATATATATATATAATATAATACATAGATATAGTAACATATATACATAGATATATATAATATATATAATATATATAGAATAGTATAAGAGATAGATATAGGTGTGTGTGTGTGGTGTGGTGTGTGGGTGTGTGGTGTGTGGTGTGTGTGTATGTATGTATTAATATAGATGATAGAGTATATAGTATAGATAAAAGAGTAGATATAAAAGTAAGTATATAGACATATATAGAGATATATAGATATAGAATAGATATAATATATATATATAAAATATACATATATAATATATATATATGATATAATATAAATATAGATATATATATTATAGACATATATACATAGACGCAGAAAACACACACACACACACACGCACACAGATACACACACACACACACACACACACACACACACACACACACACACACACATATAAAATATATATATATATAATAAGATATATAATATATATATATATATATATATATATATACAACACACACACATATATATAGTTAGATAATATATAATATATATATATAATATATATATATAAATATATATACATATACATATATATATATATATATATATATATTATATATATATATATTATATATATATATTTATATATGTGTGGTGTGGTGTGTGTGTGTGTGTATCTGTGTGCGTGTGTGTGTGTGTGTGTTTCTGCGTCTATGTATATATGTATATAAATATATATATATATATATATATATATATATATATATATATATATATATATATATATATATGGGGATGGTATCTGGCAATGAGTAAGAGAGGTGTCGTGGTTAGATCAGTGATAATAAGTGCTAAAAATTACGAGTGAAAAGTGATCTGTGATAGTGCTACATAAGAGAGAAATTTCGTGAATATATAGAGCTTATAATCCAGCCAAAATAGAAATGATAATTCATCCATATGTCTCACAAGCTTATAAAATTCAATATTGGACCATGCATACGTGGTCGTTTTAAACTAATAGAGATGCCAGAAAGTGCCAACTAGGAATGCTAGACTTCATTACCGTGCTAAATAAGGTCATATCCTACTGCTTATCGAGAGTGCCACGATAGATAGAACTAATGAAGAAAAAATCACTCCCCCAACAGAACAGAATCCCAAATTACGAAAAATTTACGAAAAAAAAAATCATTAGAAAATAACAAGCTTCACAGGTCACCGAGTAACAGCCAAATCGCACGTACCACAGTTTCCCCTCAGGTAGATTCGCTAAGGAACAGCCAAACCGCCAGTATGTAAGTACAGTACATCACAAAAAACAGGTAGGTTTAAATATGGTTACCATAAGCGACAAATATAATCAGACACCCGACAGAAGAACCGCCAGATAAACTAGGCACTCACAAAGCGTAATTCAAGCGATGGCACCTCAGACTAGTGCCAGAAGCTGACCCCGCGACCCGAAGCCGGGAGCGCCGAGGGCACCGGGACGGTAGGCTTAGCAACCGCTAAGGAATGCGACACCTCTCCGAAAAACTGCCAGATACAAAACCACCCTTTTAACTCCCTCTAACCCCAAAGCCCATCCCTACCCATTAAACATCCTAAATCCTCCCCTCCCACATAACCCACCTCCGTACTTTAAGCCTACAATTTATGCACATTATAATGATTGGGCTCATTATAATGGAGTGTGTGTGTGCGTTCATGCAGACGCTGTGCAAACGTATGTGCACGAGTGTGGGTGCGTATGCACGAAAACGCGCAGATGTATGCGTGTGTGTGTGCGTGTACGTATCCATGCGGTGTATATGTAAGAGTAGCAATATATACATGGATATACGTATATTTATGGTATATATTCATATGCGTGTATATGTATGTGTGTATGTGTGCGAGTGTGTGTAGTGCATGTATATGTGTATGTGTATATGTGTATGTATATGTATGTGTGTATATATGAATATGTATATGTGTATGTGTATATATATGTAATAGATAGGGTGAGAGTGAGTAAGTGTATACATGCGTATATATATGTGTAGAAGTGAATGTGCGTGTATGTATGTTTATGTATATGTATGCGTGAATGTATATGTGTATGCATGAGTATGTGCAAACGTATGTGCGCATATACGTGTGCGTCAGCATACGCATTGCTATTTTTATGTGTGTATATACAGTCATAAGCAGATGCACAGGATGTATGCGCAGGTGTGTGCTCGCATACATGGGGGTGAGTATGCACGTGTGTATGCGCATGTGATGTGTGCATGCGTCTATACATGGGTACACGAGGCTCGTATGTAGTTACGTATAATGTAAGAGTGTGTATGCATATCACATACAAGGGAGCATATGTAAAGGTGTATGCTTGCGTGTGCATGTGCAAGAAAATGAACATATGCGTAGCATTTGCAGGTGAACAACTGTGTCTGCACTGGGCGTACATGCACATAAATAAATCAGTGTATAAAATACAATCACATATACACACTTCTGATAGTTAAGCCCATGCTCACGGGAGTATACCCTGGTGTAGTGAGCAGGCCGTGCGTGGCGACAGATAAGTACGCGCTAAACAGGGCCAACCCTGCTGGAGGGGCTTATCAGTGGCATCCCGGCTAAACTACTCCCCCTTCCACCAAGATACACCTAAGCCAGTAGGTGGGAGGTAACTCGGCTGTATACCTCTCAATCAAAAAACCATGACTGCACAAACAGAGCAACGGCCCTCATTCCCCGGTGGCGAAGGAGCCCCTGGTTACGGCGGCGATCAGGACTGTTCCAGAGCAGAGGGTGCTAAGAATTCCCGGACAACAACAGGCCGCCCCACGTTGATGAACCTTTGCACATATAATATAAGGACAATGAGAACTGAATCCGACTTACTAGCATTACTTGAGGAACTTTCTTTCATCAAATGGGATATTGTAGGACTCTGTGAGGTTAGAAGACTAGGCGAAGAACAGAAGATACTAAATGATGGACATGTGCTCTATTGGAGAGGTAAACCCCAGGGTAGCAAGCAGGAATTAGGGGTGGGCTTTTTTGTTCACAAACGTTTAGAAAAGAATATCGTGGAATTCTATAGCATAAGCGAAAGAGTGGCTTCAGTAACAATAAAACTAAACAATAGGTACAACTTAAAGATTGTTCAAGTCTATGCTCCAACCTGCAGCCACAGTGATGAAGAAATAGAGAGCTTCTATGAAGATGTTCATTTAGCCAGCGAGAGAGTAAAATCCCATTTCACAATAATAATGGGAGATTTTAATGCAAAAATAGGTAAAAATACAGTAGGAGAAACCGCAATAGGGAATCACGGAATAGGTACTAGGAATGAGAGGGGACAAATGCTAGTTGATTTTGCGGAGGCTCGATCACTCAAAATCATGAATACATTCTTCGAAAAAAGACTAGAGTGGAAGTGGACATGGAAGTCGCCATCTGACATCAAGAACGAAATTGACTTCATAATTTCAAATAGGCGCGATATAGTAAAAAATGTGGAAGTTATTAATAAAGTAAATGTTGGCAGCGACCATAAAATGGTCAGAGGCCAAATTAAATTACACCTCAGAAGGGAAAGGTGTAAACTCATAAAAAAACACAGCCAAATTTAGCTAACTTGAAGACCAGAGCGACAGAATTTAACCTTAACATCCAAAACAGATATTCACTTCTCAACGACGAAGATCTCAACATTGACCAAATCAACAAACAGTTTAATGACATATTAAAGGAATCTGCACTAGAAGTAGGCGGTAAGAATGTCAAGCAAAGCTCCAGCAAGTTCTCGGTAGAAACTAAAGAGCTTATGCAAAAACGTAGGGTCATGAAGATATCGTCAATCAGGGACAAGATAGAATTAGCCGAACTAACAAAGACTATAAATAAAAAGAAAAGGGAAGATGTACGGAAATTCAATACTCAAATAATAAATGAAACAGTGATATC
>NW_023639514.1:10000-12056 GCF_015228065.2 Penaeus monodon
TATATATAATATTTATTATAAATTATATATATATATGCATTATGTAGCCGGGTACATCACATATTCGTATCAGCACAGGGTTCGACTTATAAAATGAGGAATCGAGCGGTCAGGGTCCCGGAAACACCCAGAGGAAAAAATACAAAGGGGTTTTTCTGCTAAGGACTCACACAAACACTAACAAAATTGTACAAACAGATGTGTGGGGGAGAGAGAGAGGATCCAGCGGAGCAGGCGAGGGCAATGGCGGAAGGAACACCAAATCAAGTCATAATTTTTGGGTGGTGCTCCTTCTATTTGCCGCCTGATGTAAAAAAACCGAAACCCTCGTTCCCCACGAGGTGTAGACCCAAACGGGAAAAACCAAAAACCCCCCGTTCGGAGTGAGGTAAACATCGGCGAAGGTCCAGAGTAATCTCTGAATTCTTTCTTCTAAATAATCTTTTCAGAGATGCCTACACCGAAGCTCCGAGGTCCTACATCTAGCGGTGATGTGGCCCCAGGACCTGCCCTTCCGTCACCCACACTCTTCCGGCGATCACACTTGCTGCACCGTCGCTCCTCCAACGTCCCTCTACTACCGGTAGCTTCTCGGCAGGCAGCTCCACCGGCATGTCCTCAGCAGGCAGCTCCTCCGGCATGTCCTCGGCAAGCAGCTCCTCCGCATGTCCCTCGGCAGGCAGTTCCTCCGGCATGTCCTCGGCAGCAGCTCCTCCGGCATGTCCTCGGCAGGCGACTATCATATACTTTGTATAACACATATTCTGCAACACTTCGATCAAGAGGCCTGTATGATATAAATTCTTCTGTGTTACAATCGCCGAGAAGGTCTCGGCGAGTACCACCGGTCAACACATGGTCTGTATCAGGCATAAGAGCTGACCTATCCAAAAATGCTTGTACCAGGGGTCGTGCCGTAGGAGGTGATGGCAGCTCTTCATATGATCATTGTTGGGAGGTAATGAATCATGACCTAAATAAATATTAATATATGAAGTAGAATGTGACTTGACATTGTAGCTTGTGTATGTTGAAAGTGTGAGGGCAATTTGAGGGGAACCTCTGTGCCGTCAATACGCCCATAACATTCAGGAAAGAGACCGTTAGCTGATATTCTAAATTCTAAATTTTTTTTAATATATATCTAATATATTTTTTAAATTACACTTCTTATATGTTTCTTTTACAATCAATACAGGACATCGACAGCAGACCTGGAAGGACACTCCTTCTTCTCTCCCTGCTGAAACACCCTTTCTTGGGCGATTAAATGAAAGGGGGGAACGTACCTTAAAAGGGGCCGATGGGCACAGCAGGTGGCCCAAACCAATAAAGCCAAAAAGCTACTATGACCTCAGGCTCGGGCTTTTGCAGGAGGGTTAACAATGTCCGCACCCGGGCCCAAAGTTTCGGCCTCGGCTCTTACGCTTTATCGGACGTCGGGGCCACCCTGTTTGCTGTTACATGCTATTTGCTTGATGTTGCTTGTCCCCTACCAATTTTTTCCTATAAAAATTTTCGGGATTAAAGGGGTACCTGTCACACCTTCTGGTGAACTGGACTCTATCTCGGGGGCGTGCTCGGGCTGGGGAGACCTTTACCTCTCCAGGAAAGGGGTTTTTCCGGGGGGGCTTAGGTGCCTCCTTACGGTTGCATAGAGTTGCCATTATATTTGCTAGGGGCTACGCTGTTTTTGTAGGGAGATAGGGGGTAGGACCCCCCCCTTTGTTTGGAGCTCACCCGGTTCTTTTTAAGTTGCTCTAGACAGAACCTAACTTCCTGTCCTGCCATAGGGAACCCCCTGAAAAAGTTGCTTCTCTCCCTCATTGTGGGGAAAAAGCCTTTGGGTTGCTGTTTCGAGGGGGAGGAACTTACTCGAACTTACTCTTTTCTCACTGAGGTAACAGCTTTTGGGGGGTTGTTTCAGAGAGAAAGGATTCCTTTGAAAGGTACGGGCCTCTCCTCCCTCAATAAGGGGAAACAAACCTTTGAGTGGTTGCTTCAGAGGGATGAGAAAACTGCCTGGAAAAAGTGAAGAGTTCCCCTTCCTCACGGG
>NW_023639515.1:0-2500 GCF_015228065.2 Penaeus monodon
TATTATTATTATTTATTTTTTATTTTTTATTTATTTTTTTTATTTTTATTATATTATTATTATTATTATTAATTATTTTTATTATAATTATTATATTATTATTATTATTATTATCCATTATTATTATCATTGTTATAATATAATAATAATATAATATAATAATAATAATTATAATAATAATAATTTTTTTTGTTTTTTTGTTTTGTTATTATTATTATTATTATTATTATTATTTATTTTTATAATTATTATTTTAATCATTATTATTTATTATTATCATCATCATCAATCATCATCATCATCATCATCATCACATTTATCATCATCATCATCATATAATCATTTATCATCATCATCATCAATATCATTATTATATTATACATTATTATTATTATCATTTTTACATTTCATTATCTTATTATTTATTATTTTTTATTATTATTTTTATTATTATTATTATTAATTATTAATTTTTATTATTATTTTTAATTAAACATTGTTAATATTCTTCTTCTTCTTCTTCTTCTTCATTTTCTTATTATTATTGTTATTATACTATTTTTTTTGTATTTCCATTAAATATCATTATAATTATTCTCATTACTTGCTACTGTTATTTTCATTACCACCAAATCATTATATCATGTTTTTTGTCATCTGTTATACATAAGTATGATATTATAATATGACGTGATTGATATGCATATGGTTATGATGATTATCATTAATATTGTAATTATCATAACTATTGTCATTATTGTTGTTTTTTATCATTATTTTTAAATTATTAATTATAATCATTTTTTCCATTACTGTTATTCTTTTTATTATCTTTTTTATTGTATTGTTATTATTGTTACAAATTTTTATTATTATTATAGTGTTGTTATCCTTTCATTACTATTATCATTGTTATTATTTCATTATTTTTTTTTTCATTGTCTGTGTTATTATCATTTATATTATCATTGTTATTATTAGTTAGTATTATTTTTATTATCCCTTAATAAATTATTATCATTACTTTAATCATTATCATTATTTATTATCATTATTTTATTATTATTATTATTATTATTTTATCATTATTATATTTATTACCTTATTATTATCATTTTAATTATTATTATCATTATTATTATTATTTTTATTTATTATTATTATTTTATTAATATTATTATATCCATCATTTTGACGGGAAACAAGAACATTTTCCCCCCTTCCCCTTACCCTTCATCTTCCCCAAATTAAAAGAAAAGAAAAAGAAGAAGAAGAAAAAGAAAAAAGAAAAAGAATAAGAGAAAAAAAATAAATTTAAATAAATAAAAAGAGAAAAGAGAGAAGAGAAGAAAAAGAAAAGGAGAGAGAGAGAAAAGAGAGAGAGAGAAGCGAGAAAGAAAAGAAAAGAGAAAGAAGATAATAGATAGATAGATAATAACAGATAAAATTATAGATAGATAATATATAGATTAGATAATAAAGAGAGGAGAGAGAGAGAGAGGAGGAGAGAGAGAGAGAGAGAGAGAGATATGAGAGTAGAGAGAGAGAGAGAGAGAGAGAAAGAGAAGAAAGGAAGGAAGATAATGATAGAGAGAGGAGGAGGAGAAGAGAAAGAAGAGAGGAGAGAGAGGAGAGAGAGAGAGAGAGAGAGAAGGAGAGAGAGAAGAGAGAGGAAGAGGAAAGAGGGAGAGACAAATTAAAAAAAGGATTTTCTCGACACTTGGAGGCTCGGTGGGGCCCTCCCGTCGGCCGAGGGGGGGGCGGGCATCTCACCTGCCCAAAACGCGCTAGAGGGAAGATTGGATATTCCGGAGGGGGCGATAAAATTCCTGAGTGAGGAGGAACGAAGAGAAGGTAAGGTTTCCGGTTTGGGGCTTACGTCCATACATTTACGACATACTAATACCCATGTACTTACATTACATACCACACGTGTGTGTATATTTATATTATGTTATATATATAATGTATATATATATAAAATATATAAAATATATTATAATATATATAATATGTATGTATATGTATTGTATTATTATTATATATTAATTATATATTTATATATATATATGTAATAAAACAATAAAATATATTATATATTATATATATAATATATTAAAATATATTATTTTATATAATATTATATGTTGTGTGGTGTGTGTGTTGTGTGTGTGTGTTGTGTGTATGTTATAAAATTTATATCTAAAATATATATTATAATATTATATATAATATATAATTTTATAAAATATAAAACTTAAAACCCGCGGGGCTGAGGGTTAAAGCGTGGGGACTAAAAGCTGGCACGACGGCATCTACTTCGAGGGTTCGGTCACCGCCGGCGCGTTTTTCCCCTTGGGGCAAGGAATTTAAACTCGATTCCCCTGCCTAGCCAGGGGTTTGGCCAACCCACCCCAAGTCAGTCTTTTCCCAAGCCCGGAAAAATAGAGAAAGATTACCTAAAAGGTACCCCCGGCCTCTCCGTAAAGGAAACGGGGAA